>NW_008340639.1:285524-292558 GCF_000622305.1 Nannospalax galili
AGTGGGCTCCTGCCATGCTGCCAGACTGCCTGAAAAATCACACAGGAAAGCATGGTATTTCCAGAGCCAGAGGCCATGTTTATGTTGGGGCATTGGCGGTCACTTCAAAAGGTGAGTCAGGAGGATGCTAGGAAAAGCACTCTATTGTTAAAAGGAGTCCCTGCATTTTATGCCGAGCCCGTGGGCTATCCGGTCATGAAGGAACTTCTACTTCACACAACAGAGTTCCCCAACAGGACTACACTGGGACAACAGCACTGTGTGGACAACACTGGGAGGTTTACAAGGGAAGAAACATACTTTGAGGACCACACAGGGAGGATTACACAGTAAGGATCACACTGGGAGGATCACACTGGGAGGTGGTTCCACTAAATTTTTGCCTTCTTGCTCTCTGACATGTCCTCACTTTTTTCAGGGTCTCTTGCTCAGGGTGCTATTGGACAAACCACATGACATATTTTATCTGAATTTTTCATTTTATGTCTTGAGTAAGGAGCAGAGAAATGGAGGAACTTACAAAGAAACAAATACCTAACACTTGTCACCCAGTTCTGCGCAGCTCGGTGCTGTTCCAGATCACTTCAGTGCCCACCCATAGTCTCCATTAACTTTCACCTATGCATATTGGGCCCACAGTCTCGCCCCAGGTCATAAATGCCCCCCTCACATCCATGTGGGTGAGATGCCAGGGACAACTTTCTTTCCACGCCTGCCACCGTTTGTGGCTTCCATCCCAAAATGGCATCCAGAAGCCCTCCCTCTCTGACTCTCTGCAGTCTATTCTCCACAGCAGGCCCCACCCCTTGGAGGAACCAGGCCCCTGGGATACAGAAGTTTATACCGTGCCGATCACAGTGTGAGGACCATGCAGGGAGGATTACACAGTGAGGATCACACTATGAGGATCACACTGGGGGGAACACACTGTGAGGACCACAATGGGAGGATCACACTGTGAGGACACACTGGACACCAGCATTGTGAGGACCACACTGGGAGGATCACACTGGGGTAATTACACAGTGAGAATCACGTTGGGACAAGAGCACTGTAAGGATCACATTGGAACAATAGCACTGTGAGAATCACAGTGTGAGGACCACACTGGGAGAACTACACTGGGACATCAGCACTGTGAGGACCACACTGGGAGGATCACACTGGGAGGAACACACTGTGAAGATCACACTGGGACAACAGTACTGTTAGAACCACACTGTGAGGATCACACTGTGAGGACACACTAGGACATGAGCACTGTGAGGACCACACTGGGAGGATCACACTTGGAGGAACACACTGGGAGGATCACATTGGGACGACAGCACTGTAAGGATCACATTGGGACAACAGCACTGTGAGGATCAAAGTGTGAGGACCACACTGGGAGAACTACACTGGGATATCAGCACTGTGCGGACCACACTGGGAGGATCACACTGGGAGGAACACACTGTGAGGATCACATTGGGACAACAGCACTGTGAGGATCAAAGTGTGAGGACCACATTGGGAGATTTACACTGGGACAACAGAACTGTGTGGACCACATTGGTAACATCACAAGGGAAAGAACACACTGTGAGGACCATACTGAGAGGATTACACAGTGAGGATCACACTGGTAGGATCTCATTGCGAGGAACACATTGGGACAACAACACTGTTAGGACCACACTGTGAGGATCACACTCTGAGGACACACTGGGACAACAGCACTGTGAGGACCACACTGGGAGGATCACATTGGGAGGAACACACTGTGTGGGGACCACACTGTAAGGATCACACTGGGGAGGATTACACTGGGAGAATCACACTGGGAGGACCACACTGTGAGGATCACACTGAGAACCAGGCTATGGTTCCCACTCTGTCCTCTTCCAGAATTCCTCATTTGAGCTGAACTAACTTCCTTTTTCCTTAAAGTTAGTGCTCTGATGTGGTTAAGTAGATTGCACTTCCTGATAGTATAGTTTCCTTAGTCTGGGGAAGAGCAGAGTGACATGGCTGCCCTTAGAATGTGGGAACTTTGTGCTGATGGTCTCAGACAGAGACCCACTCATGACCCATTTCAGTTAACTGCATCCATAACCCAGACAGAAATCTGATGCACTTTGTGCAATAAATATCATCCTTTCTTTTTAATCAGTCTAAAGCACTTGTCACGTGGATGAGATAGCACTAAAGGCAGTCATCTTAGCCACGAGGTTTCTATAACAAAAGTATCATAGACTAGATGGTTTGTAAAAGGCAGGCATATTTCTCAGTTTTGGAAACTGTGAAGTTTAGGATCAAAATGCTGGAGGATTTCTTATTTGGGGAGGGCCTCTTTCCTTACAGATATCTTACTACTGTGTCCTCATGTGACAGACAAGGGACCAGTTGACTTCTTCATGAATGTTATTAGTGCTCTTATAAGAGCTCTGCTCTGGTTACATAATTACCCTAATCCCCATTTCCAATACCATCTCACAAGTGCTTAGGTTTCAACACGGGCACTTTGAGAGGCATAAACTTTCTGTCGGTAGCAATAATCATGCTCCCAAGGACATTGTTTAATGATGAAATTGTTCTAAATATGCACTGACCATTGCAGTAGTTGCTAGTTACATGTGACCACTAAGCACCTGGAATATGGCCTTCATGATAAATGGTTGGATTTTTTACCATATTGAATTAATTTATATATAAGTTCCCAAATATATTCAGTAGCTAATGGTAATTGTTTTGACAATAGATATCTACAGTTCATAGTTCATAGATACATTGTCAAACACACCTGAGTCATGGGAATTACCTATGTGGGTTTGAAAAGGATAAGAATGTTTCAGTCCATTGGAGAATGCATGAACAGAACATTACCCATAATTGTGATCCTCAAGTTCTAGAATCCATGTGAGGTCGTATGAGCGAGACAGCAGGCAGAGCAAAGCCAGATGGACAAAGTGAGAAGGAACAGAGGGTTCAGAATCCTGTAGATCCATATAGAGAGTTTGAACCTTACTTTGAATAGTGTGGGAGACACTAGAGGACTCATAGCACCAGATGCACAGTTACTAGATTAATCCCAGATGGGACCTTAGGAACAGTGTTAGTTGCTCTAGAATTAAAATAAGATCATTCTAATATTTCAGTGACTGTTATGACAGTAGGCAGATACACTTGTGTTCAACATAGTGGAATTTGATTCAGTCATGAAGGAAAACAAGAGACCAGTAAGATGGCTCAGCAGATAAAGGTGCTTGTTGCCAAACCGGATGTACTGAGTTCAATCCCTGAATGCCATATAGGGGAAGGAGAGTATGTTGTCCTCTGACCTCCACATGCATCCTGTGAAGTGTTCACACACAAATGCTAAACAAAAATAGTTTTAAAAAGAGAAAAGAAGCAAGACTGTGTTATTTTCAGGAAAATATATTATCTTTGGCTTCCTAGGGAGACAAACTTTCTTAGCTATATCTAGTCAGGAATCTTTGACTTACATTCTAAAATAATCCTTGTGCCACTGCTTTGAGATGACTTAAACCACAGCATTAAGATCCAAAGGGTAAAGTGATGGTGATGGTGATGGTGGAAGGAAGAGTGGTCTCCAACAGTTTGTTCTTGACTAAATTTTATTTTTAAAATAGCTTTAGCAATCCCCAATGACAGATTTTATTCTTATGAGATCTTAAACATCATGCTAAGACCTACTAGCTACTAGCAAATTTATCCAAAATCAAGGTGTCAAGCCATTAAGTTATATATATTATTATAAAGAAGTGGAAATTTAGGATGCAGATTTGCTAGCTAATGAATATTTCTGTGTTGAGAACTAGGGCACTCTGTAAGCTTCCTCTGTCCCCAGAAGTAAATGGTCCTTCCAGTTGGATTAAGTTGGAAGAGAAATGGGAACCAGTTAGAGAGTTTGACTCCTATCTCTGGAATTTTGGAACCCAAAGACTGGCTTGATGTGATTTGGCAGTGCATCAAGAAATCACAGAACTCGGTTTGCTCTGATAATGGGGAAAGGATGTGTGTTCTCCATACTCAGCAATGGGCAAGGGGTGATAATTCACCCAGAGTCACATACAAGAAATTCCTGAAGCAGAGTTTAGGATAACAGCAGACCCACTGGCAAAGTCAGATGTCCAAGGACTAGGCAAGAGTCAGCATGTGTGTCTCCACAGGATGTTGGACCTTCTGTGCCTGGAGGGCCTTGTCCCATGAACTGGCCTGTAGGGACTAAGGGGGTTCTTGGCAAGCTTCTGTGAGGACTTCTGCCAACATATTTTCCAGGTGTCATGCTATGCACCTCTCCTGTGTTTATAAAAGCAGCTCCACACCAACTCTTGAAGTCTGCATAGTAACATCTGCTTGCATTTTAAATCACAGCTAAGTGAATGATATTCTCCTGGCTTAGGTAAAGTACCATTACTTTCAGAGATGCACTTTTCTGTCTTGATCTTTGAATGAAAGACTGAGTGATGGGATAGGATGTGTAAGGACCAGAGGGCTTCAAGGAGGAAAATTCAAACATCCTACTCTGTACAGTAAGAGATGGAAATGGGTTGAAGTATCCAAGCTAGGCTGATTCCTTCACTTTGGTTAATTTCTATGGGACCTCTGGTAGATCATTGATTCCTTTTTCAGTAAAGGACAATCTTTATTCCATAAACAAGAACAGAGACTAAACCATCACTGGACTGGAGAGAACAATCAGGAAGATACTGTGTGGTTTTCTCACAAGAACTGTCCAATAGTGTTGTAAGCTGCTCTTATCTATTGAGCTTTTATATGCTGATTTTGTGTGTCTACTGTCATTTCAGTTTTAAGGCGTGGATACAGCTTTTTCATTGTTGGCAACCACTCCCATGGCCCTGTGCTCTACCACTGAGGTGTTTCCTCAGCTACAGATGATGCATTTCAGCAAGCTATAGAAGCCAAAACAAGCTTGTGTTAGTCCTTCTCTTAACAGCTCTACAGAGACATTGACAGTAAGGCACTTTCTGATTACTTTTGTTGTTTAGGCTTCTTGGCTAGTCAAGAAGTACAGCTGCAATGTATGGGAGGTGGCAAGGTCAGCTCCTCCAAAAAAAGCACTCTTCTAAGGGGAAGCAGCTAAGTTCAGGTGCTTAACCTTGAAGCTGGATGGTTTTCTAGATGTTGAAGTTTAAAGTGGCTGTTTTATACAAAATGGCATTTACAATATGGGGTGCTCCATTTGGGCATTACATTCCCCACTGACTCTGGCTCATATGAAACAAATCATTGATTTGCTTGGGCTGTTCATCAGCACTGCGCTCTCAGGGCTAGTACCTTAACAGAGCTAATTCTCCTTCTTATGTATGATAATGTATAGTTTGTTATGCAAGGACCTATCTTAATGCCAAAAAGTAATAGAAGGAGGGGTTCTGCTATGGCAGTTAATAGGGTGATGAGCCTGGGAAATCAGAAGAGAGATTTGTACCAATTGGAAGCTTTAGCCCATTCCTTGGCTTTTTGATAGTAGGTTTTGTTTTATGAAGTCTAGGGTTCTCTAATTACTTCTGAATTGTTTGCATAAAACACTTTTTAATCTAAATTATGCAAAGGACTCTTTCTTTTAAAAACAAGAGATACAGACCCTACAGTTCTGTAAAATCATCTCTGCTAGGGAGTGCACTTGTTTTCTAATTGTCCTATAGCATTTCTAAGATAGTCATTATCCTGTTCTACTATGGTGCTTAGAATTTTAAAGTGTCGATTCCCACAGGGCTAAAGCCAAGGTTCCTAAAGTGGCAGAGCTTGCAATACCAGTTCATATTAGGAAGTATAGCTGGGGCTGCCCTCTTTGTTCAAGTTGATGCATGATTGTTTAAATATTGGTTTTTTGAGGCCTGTTATATGTATACATGAGGAAGAACACAGATCAATACACACAAGCTTCCTTTTTTGTGGGGATTTAAAGGCCCTGCCTTGCCAAGATGGCACTGAGAGGAAGTTACTGGGGCATGGCCTGACTTGTTTTGAAGGTCATCAGATTGGATGCCTCCATAAGCTTACATGGGCTCCTGCCTGCATGCATGCATTGACCTTTAAGCTGATTGGAGAACTATGAGGGGTGGGGGAATTATAAGCACACTGCCCTGCTGCAATAAACGAGTTCCTGCTTGACTAGACTCCCTGTTGCATCTGATTGTTCCCAGTGCTGGGAGCAACAGGGGCTGGCGATCAGCATGCTTACTCATCCCCAGTCATTCTTGCGTGGGAGTCGCAGGCTCAAACCCCCTGCAACTGGTGCCCAGCATGGCATGCGAAGGTACGTGAAAGGAAAAGGATTGGGGCCAATCAAGAATCCCGGGTAAGCAAGACCTGAAAAGATGGGTAAAGCAATTAATAAGCCTGAGGACCTGGCACTTAAGGCACTGAGAGATATGCTTAAAAGTAGGGGGTTAGATCTGTCAGATCCAGCAGCTCAAAAGGTTTGGGCAGAGGCCACCCATTTGGCTCCCTGGCTCCTTGGGGCTAATGTTTTTACTGGGGATACATGGGAATGTGTGGAACACCTAGCTCAACAAAGGGAGGTTCAATTGAGGATTGATCCACCGCTGGAGTTCTACCTTACTATCTCTGCCTTAAAGGCATGCTTTCAGCCCGAGAGCCCTAAGCCCTCAGTGCCACCTCCTGACGAGTCTTCAGAAACCCAGGCATAAGAATCATGGGAAGAGTTTGAGGAAGAACACAGAAATGCAACAGAAATGAAACCAAAAGCAGCCAAAGTAACAAGCAGCACCTCGGGTGTGCCCTGGCCAACTTCAGGGCTTCCCAGGACCCATGAAAACCATCCCCATTCTCAGGACCTATATGTTCCTTTTTCAGATGGAGAGCAAAAATACAGGGAGATAAACAAAAATGATCCTGGGGATCGGCCACCCTCTTATCCTGGCCCCACTCAGGAGGCTTCTGTGAGGCCATGGGTGCAAGCATATCCTATTAATGTAAACCCAGGAGGTGCTCGCCCTGACTCCTGGTATCCCTGGGAGGTGAAGGATTTAAAGTAATTTAAC
>NW_008340639.1:293133-295555 GCF_000622305.1 Nannospalax galili
CTCCAAGGAGGTGGGAACCCAGAGGGGGCAAACCAAAGCCATGGCTGCTGTCTTAAGATGCAAACAGAGGCTCTGATCCATGCCCTAACCCAGGCATTTAATTCACTTAATCTGGGACAGCAGGTAACAATGGGGCCTAGAGGAATAGAAGGCCCATGTTTTGGCTGTGGCCAGCCCGGCCATATTAAAGGAAATTGTCCTCAGCAAGAGAACTGGACTAAGCCTGGAGGTGGGGTATCAAAAAGACCGCCATCTATGCCCTGTCCCTGGTTCCACAAAGGGTTCCACTTGCAGAAGGATTGTAGTCCCTATTATCCCTGGTGTAAGACCCAAGATGGATCTTGAAATAGATGGCAAGAGATTTCGCTGCCTAGTGGACACAGCGGAGGACAGGACCATTCTTAGAAAGGAAGAGGTCCCATCATGATGGCACCTAGTTTCTGGGCCCTGAATCCTAGGTGTGGGAGGATATACCCCATCAGAGGAGACTTGAGAATGGCTCTCCTGGCAGGATGCAGATGGAACTAAAGGGGAGGTGCGACCCCTGGTGGTGGCAGGGTTATCCACCAACCTCATAGGACAAGATATTTTGGGGGACAGACACACAGGCCTGCATAACCACTGATAACAAGGCCTTTTAGGGTGACCTTTTGGACCTTGAAGAGTCTGATAGGTTTCCCGAGTCAGCAACTCAGGGGTTGTCTTGCCATATCAATTATGGGGGGGACCCAAAGAAAGAGCATCAGGTTCACCCCCAATTCTAAGGGCCACCGCCCCTCAGGTTCCAGCTATTCAATGGTCCCCTGGGTTGCCAGTATGGGTGGAGCAGTGGCCATTGCCTGAGACAAAGCTACAGTCTTTAAAGGAAATTGTGCAGGAACAATTATGGTTGGGCCACATCCCGTCTTCTGTAAGTCCATGGAACACACTTGTATTTTGTTATTAAGAAATCCTATGGCAAATGGAGAATGTTGCAAGACTTGCATAAAGTCAATGCTAGGATGACCCTAGTGGGTACACCCTTAAGGGTACTGCCTTGGATCCCTGCTGTTCCCTCAGATTTATTTCTTATAGTTATAGACATTAAAGATTGCTTTTTGTCTATCCCTTTACAACCCCAAGATTGTGAAAAATTTGCTTTCTCTGTGCTTTCCACCAACTTTAAAACGCCTGATGAGAGGTATAAATGGACTGTTTTACCCCAAGGTATGGCCAATAGCCCAGCATTCTGACAAAGCTATGTGAAGACCCTTTTGGGGCCTGCTCACTTGTTGCCACATGCCACTGTGTACATTTATATAGATGATATAATCTTGGGAGCTCCAAGCCCCCAACAATTAGAGGAGTTAAATAAGGTTACTCAGAAATGTCTACAGACAGGCAGACTCCATGTATCCACTAATAAAATACAGACTATTTCTCCCTTTAAAATTCTGGGCACCACACTCTCTTTGGAAGGACTAAGTCCTTTAAAACCACAACTGACTGTCAAGCCCCCCGTAACCCTGACAGAACTACAGAAATTATTTGGAGAAATTAATTGGCTAGGAACCTGGATGCCTAGTCCCCCTGAGACTTTAAGAACAGTTTCAGTTGCTAGTAGGAAAACAGCCTTCAGAACTAATTCATCTTACATGAGGTCCAGGATGCCCTGGACCAAGCCCAACTTTCCCAGTACACACCTAGTAAAAATCTTGAGTTATGGGTACTCTCTGGTGAGACCCTGATGATATCTGTCCTTACGCAGGACAGGAAGCCCCTCCAATGGGTGCATGCCTCTCTGGGAGGCATACCGCAGGTTTATACACCCATGGATCAATTGGCTGACCTAATTGAGAAAGGACGTGATGTAGCTCTGAGACATCATGGCATAGACCCTCTTAAAATTGTTATCCCCTATCGGCTTAGGGATTTTGAATGGCTCTGCAGAAATAATAACTGAGCGGCCCTAGCCTTGGAAGAGTTCCTGGGGAATTTGGACTGTTGTTATGGCCCTCATAAATGGGTGACCTCTTTTCGTGCCCTCTGTTGGGATGCTCCCCGGCTCTTTGTCAGGGAGCCCTTAGTGAAAGCCTACAATGTTTTCACTGATGGGGGCAGATTTGGAGCGGCAGTGGTAGTATACCTGGGGGCAGATGAGAAACCAAAAAGATATGTCCGCGCTTGTGATGGCTCAGCTCAATTCAAGGAACTCATGGCCATTGATTTAGCATTAACAAAGGTAAGTGAGCCCATGAATTTGTTTTCTGGCAGTCTGTATGTAGTCAATCTTCTTCCAGGGCTATTAGGTTGTCATATCCGGTTGGATGGGAACCCCATTACTCCCTTGATGACTCAGACTCATACGCTCCTTAAAGAAAGAGAAGCCCCTGTCTTCTTACAGCATCTTAGGGGGCACCAAGGATTGCCTGGGCTTTTATCC
>NW_008340639.1:300587-301651 GCF_000622305.1 Nannospalax galili
AGAATCTCTCTGAGTCAAGAGGGGCCTTCCTTATTCCCCCTCCAAATACTTGGTGGGCATGCTCCTCAGGATTAACCCCTTGTATTTCGGTGGATGTTCTTAAGGAAGGAGGTTTTTGTGTTCTTACAATTCTTCTTCCCCATTTGGTTTATCACTCAGAGGAAGAGTTTCTGCAGACTTACACTCCCTCTCTTCCTTTCCTGATGCGTTCTAGGAGAACCCCAGTGCTTTTAGCCGTGACATTTGCAACCTTAATTAGTACAGGTGTAGCAGCAGGAGTTGGCACTGGAGCCACTGCCCTGATACAAGGGAGGGACCAATATAATGCTTTGCGCACTAGCCTGGATTTAGATCTACAAAGAATAGAAGAATCCATAACCAAACTGCAGGACTCTATAGGATCCCTGGCTGAAGTCACGTTACAGAATCGCAGAGGGCTGGACCTCCTGTTTCTACAGCAAGGGGGACTGTGTATTGCCCTGAAGGAGGAATGTTGTTTTTACAGAGACCATTCAGGTATAATAAAGGATAACATGGCAAAGATACGAGAGGGATTAGAGAAACGAAAGATGGAAAGGGAAGCCAGTCAAGGGTGGTTCAGCTCTTGGCTTAATCAAACTCCTTGGGTGTCAACCCTTCTCTCCGCTGTTGCAGGGCCCTTAATTATCCTTCTCTTGCTTGTCACGATTGGGCCCTGTATAGTAAACAGACTGCTGAGGTTTGTCCAAGAAAGAATAGACTCGGTTCATCTCTTGGTGCTGCGGCAGACGCACCAGGTTATAGAGTCGGCTGAGGAAGGTTCCTCAGTTTTACCAAGACAAGGGGGGGGGGATGTTGTGAAAAAAATGAAATACCTTGATGAATGCTGTAAGAACTCTGCATTTTGATAAAAAACTCTGTTTAAAATGTTGATTTAGATTTACTTGCTAAGCTTGCCTGTTCTGCCTGATTGTATCTACCACACATGGATGATTAACCTAGTTGAAATGCTAAGAATTGAAGTGCTGTAAACCTCCTTCCTGGACCCTGGACCCCAGACTCAGTTGATTTACAATGTGTCCTGT
>NW_008340639.1:302836-322017 GCF_000622305.1 Nannospalax galili
ACTGACTAGCATGATGGTCCATGGACAATAGTTCATGAGACAAAATTCCTCTCTTTATTTATATCCATCTGAGGTGAAGGACCCAGTTCCTTGGCTTCATTGCCAGTCAGCCTCTTTGCCTTTTAGGCAACTGGCTGATTGGCTAAAAGGTATATGGTCTCAGAAGTATTTCAACTTGTCATATGCCATAACTCAAGAAATCATTAGTCTAAATTATACTCAGGTTCCTGTGTTGGACCTTGATTCCTCCTTTGTAACTTAGGTCTGGGAACACATGAGGAGGTTTTTTGACCCTAGTTGGCTTGTGGCAAGAATCATCATGGTTGTTTTGTTTCTCTTGATAATGCTTATCTTTAAGTGTCTTTACCAGATAATTCGGTGACAGAGGACCATTGGAACTGCCATGGCCCACCTCCTCATGATTACAGACTCCGGTTGTCCATGCTTGGCTAACCAAGTTAGGCAGAGACTAAGACCGTCAGAGGCTGGCATTACCCATGCACCTGCCCTTAATCATGATGCATTTTTAGCTAAGGATGGGTAAGATGTCCCATGACAAGCACTCCTAAGACAGGACATGCACATGGCCAGGTGCATGGTCCAATGACAGGCAAAGTTTGGTCAAAGGTGACACAACATAAGACAGGCAAAAATGCATAAGATTAGAGGAAGGAGATAGCCATCTCTCCTCAGGGAGCCATCTATGGGATGGATAACCCATGAAATAAGGTCAGTCTGGCCTTATAAAAATAAAAGAGGGAGACATGGGGACCTAAAGGCCCCACCTTGCCAAGATGGTGCCAAGAGGAAGTTACTGGGGTGCAGCCTGACTTGTTTTGAAGATCATCCAATTGGATGCCTCCATAAGCTTTCATGTACTCCTGCTGCATGCATGCATTGACCTTTAAGCTGATTGGAGAACTATGAGGAGTGGGGGAATTATAAGCACCCTACCCTGCTGCAATAAACGAGTTCCTGCTTGACTAGGCTCCCCTTTGCGTCTGATTGTTCCCAGTGCTGGCGGCGGCAGGGGCTGGTGAATGGCGCACTTACTCTTCCCCAGTCATCCTTGAGCAGGGGTCACAGGCTAGAGCCCCCTGCCCCTTTTCAGATTCCAATTCCAGGTGTTCTGCTGTGACACACTGACTGAGACCAAAAGTACAAGCCCACCATGTCCCTGTTGAGGCTTGGAAATATATTCTATCAGAAGTTGACTTAACAGTATGAATTAGAGAACTACAGGAGAGACTATAAGGGGTATTAGAGATGACATAAGTTGAGAAAGCCAAACATGTTCTCTTTTTTTTAGGCCCCCTAGGCTTATTTCAGTTTCTTGTGATCTGTAGTCTGTGCCTTCCTGTGGGATGGTAGTAGGAGAAGTAGAGATATTGACCCCTATCCCCACAGAAAAGGGAGGTCTGGGATCTAAGAATAACCAATAATCCTGTCCCAAATCAGGAGCAGTATAATTTATCCAATTATGTATCAACCTTAAGGTGTTAATCTCAGATATTTCATTTGAGGCTGGCACCAGTCCTCACCTTGGGGGTAAAGTTTTCAGGGACACATAACTGGTTTTAGTAGTAGTGACAGGAGTCTGACATATGGAGAGAGTAAGGGTATGGGAAGAGGAGGTGGGTGGCTTGGACTTAGGGTGTGGTAGCCAGCTCCTCTCTGACTCTGTAATATGAGCTCTATAGGGAGGCATTTTCTTCTGAATAGTTAATTCCACACCAAGGCCATTTCCATGTTTTAGATTTAAGCTTAAGCCCCCAGGTTTGGCCTGTAAACCAATGTTGAACACTAAAATCATTCCATGCCACAACTCTCAGAGGGAAAGAGTTACAGTTTCCTGTAACACAATCTCAGGAAGGAGTTTCCTGCTGTAAATGAATAAATGAATCTTTGTGTCTGCCCCAGGTAGACTCAGTTTCAGAGCCTGCGATGAGTAATGAATCTCTTGTCCACTTATAACAAAGTGCCAGCCCATTGGCCAGGCAAGCCTGAAATTGGAATGAACATGTTCCCCATTCCCGAATCTTAGTCCCACAACCTTGGGTGTGTTTTGTGATAACTGTACCATTCAGCCATAACCTTGGTGATACCTATTAGGGTTTCAAACAGCAGCAGCTTCCCCCCTCCCCAACAGAGTCCTATTGACTTTGGATCTTTCAAGCCTGAAAAAGGGAACTAAGCTGAAAAGCACCTTGGCCTTTGAAGTCAAGGGAAGCAGATTCTTCTAAGAGGAAGCCTGCCTTTCCTCTGATCTCCAAAGACAAGATAAGCAGATCCTGACTGTTAACCAGAAATTTTAGGAGCTGTTTAGTACAGCAGCTTTTCCTTATCTTAAGAGGACACAAAATAAACACTTCCTGACCCAGATCCTGGCTGGCAGATGGAACAGAGCGAGGTTTACAAGCCCTGCTTTTCCTGCTTCCCCCCAATTGATTTTCCCCCAAAACTTCCCCCCTTCTGAACCCTGAAGCCCTCATATATAAGCCCCAGCTCACAACCCATGGGCTGACATTTTCCCTTCCCCTAAGGGAACGTGGCCCCCTGCGAAATAAAGCTCTATCCAGCTGAGAGTTTTATCTATGTATTGATGCCTCCTCCTCCATTCACTCGTTCTCCCACAAATTTTTACCTATCAAATGGTGCCAAAACCCGGCTCTCACTTCAAGGGACCTCACATGTAAAACATTCAGACTTGCTTGTCGTTATTGGCCACTGAAAACACCACTGATTTGGCATTAAAGTACACTTCCACCCTCTCTCTCTCTCCCCACTCCTGCTCCTTCTCTCTCTCTCTCTCTCTCTCTCTCTCTCCTTTCCCTTCACTTCTCTCTGGCTCACCTCCATTTTTCTTTTCATCTCCTTTCCAATCAAATTCAGTCACTCCCGGACCTCACTCAAAGCCACTGGACAGCACTGGTTTCCGTGATCATTGAATTGCCCAGCATGGTCACTGTGCCTGCCCATGCCCACCTGGGAGTCAGACCTGCCTCCCAGTCACACTCAAATCCCCTCCCCTACCTCAGCTCCCTTCCCTTCCTCACTCCTGCCATCTTTTAGCCTTCCCTTAACATCTCATCTTCTCTTTCTCTCTCTCTCTCTCTCTCTCTCTTTCTCTCTCTCTCTCTCTCCCCTCCCCCCCTCCATTTACTGGCTACTCTGAGTTCCATCTAGGTCTTCTCCATTCCTGTTTCATCTCAGCCTGCTGGCCCACTACCTCCTTTCCTTGTACTTTGGCTCCATCTACTGGCTGGTCACTCACCACGTTGCAGAACCTCCCCCCCCCCCCCCCCCCCCCCCGCTCATTTTACTCACTCGAAAGCATATCGGTATGTGGGAGGTTCCTTCCTGCCTTTGAATACAGGATGCTGTCTTCACTGTCAGGGACATGCACGACATGTTCTCATATTTCCCCTCCCCGGTGACTGCAGGACACTTCCCTGGGGCTTTGGGAATTAAAACTCGAAATTTTAACTCGAACCCATGCAACAAAAAAGACACTTTTCTTTTGTTGCCTGGCTCTTCTCGTTCTCGTTTCTTTGTGACCTAAGCCAAACCTTTCCCTTCATGCTCTCTCTCCTCTCTCTCTCTCTCTGTCTCTCTCTCACTCTCTCTTCCTTGTAAGCTACTCCTTCCTGCCCTGACTCCTGACCCTGCCTCTGCTTCCTCAGAGCAAAAGATTCTCTTTTTTCCCCTACCCACCTGCTAAGGTCTTTTCTTTATCTCCTCTTTTCTCTGCATTGCTATGGGAACCAAGCACTCAAAGTCTCAGGGTCTCATGCCTCTTGCTTGTCTTCTTAAATCCTTGAAATAACTAGGATTGTCAGGCACAATCAGGACAAAATGCCTGAAATTCTTGTGCACCACATCCTGGCCTCAGTACAAGCTAGATAATAACCCTGTTTGGCCAAACACCGGAACCTTAAACCTCAATATTTTAAAAGATTTAGGAAACTTCTCCCAGCATAATGGCAAGTGGTCTGAACTACCCTACATCCACGCCTTTCTTGATCTCGGTGCTAATCCCTCCCTCTGTGTCGCATATTCTTCCCATCAGGTTCTTCTGGCTAAGACAGTCTCACCATATCCTGATCCTCCAGGGGCATCTGCCCCTCTCCCTCCTCCCTACTCCTCCAACTCTGCTTTTGATTCTTCCATAGCTGATAACCTTCCCCCTATTAGAACCCAGCCCCAACCCCCTCTTGCTCCCGAGGCTGAGGCACAGCCAAGTCCTTCCCCTGCCCTCCCATCACTATACAATCCCTTGCCTTCCAGCCTGGGGTCCAGCCCGACTCTCCTCCCTTCTCTGCCTCAAACCCCTCTCCACGATCTTCCCCCTCCCTTCCTTGGCATTCTGAGTCTGACACTCACTCTCTTGACTCCCCTTTATTCAAGGAAATCCGAAATCTTAAACATCTCCTTACCAAATATTCCCTAGTTTCCCCGAGTCTGACTTCGACCTCAAATACCCCATTTACCCCTCCTGTATCTGCTTCTACTTCAATTCCAGACCCTGCCTCAGATACCCCTGCCCCAAAATCCTCTCATGGACAAGACTCCCTTCCCACCTCTCCCACTTCAGCTTCCTCCCAGGACTCCCCTTCTCTTTCTCTTCTGATCCCTCCCAATTCCTCTCCCATGTCAAGCCATACCCACTCCCACACCCAGTCTCAGATCCCTTCCAATAGCATCTTTCCCCTCAGGGAGGTAGCAGGCATGGATGGGGTTGTCAAAGTCCATGTGCCTTTCTCTCTTGGAGATCTATCTCAGCTCAAGCTCTTTTTCTACTAATCCTACTCATTTCATACAAGAATTTAAATATCTTACTTGCATGATCTCTTTATGATTCTCCAGTCTACCCTCACCCCTGATGAGAGACATAGGGTCTGGATAGCAGCACAGGAATATGCTAATGAGCTTTATTCTGCTAACCAAACTCACCCCCTGGGTGGGATTACCAACCCCCACCAGGAGGTCAGGCAGGACCTTCCCTAGGTAGAACAGCCAGGGACCACATGATCACTTGACTCCTGACAGGTCTTCAGAGAGCTTCACCCCCTAAGGTAGTTAACTTTGAAAAGCTTAGGTTGATTACTCAGGGCTCCACTGAAACCCCAGCTCAGTTTATGGACAGACTTACCGATGCCCTGGTCCAGTATACCAAGTATGACCCAGAGTCTGCAGGGGGACAGTTTATGCTTCACCACCACTTTATCTTACAATTAGCTCCAGATATTAGAAGGAAGCTTAGGCACTTAGACAAGGGCCCTGAAACCTCCACGAGAGATCTGTTGGGCATGGTATTTAAAGTCTTTTATAACTGAGAGGAACAGGAGAAGGCAGACAAGCTTACCCTGTCCAAGCAAAAGTACCAGCTTATGGCTGCAGTCCTAAAGGCTCCTCCCCAAAACACTTCAAACACCAATGGGGCCCAATGATATCCTCCAGGACCCAGCTTCAAGTGCAGAGCGACTGAACATTGGGTAAGGCAATGCCCTAACCCACGGCCACCACCCAGACCCTGTCCTTCTTGTAGGTAACAAGGTCACTGAAGAGTCGATTGTCCTTCTTTGCAATGCTACAGAAGTCCACTCACCTCCCAGACCCAGCCTCCTTTACAGGGTTCAGTGAATGACCTTCTAGGCCTGGCGGCTGAAGACTGACAACACCCTGGCTTCTTGGCCCCCACAGCTTCTATGATTATTACAATGGAGGAGCCCAAGGTTTCAGCCATGGTGGCTGGTAAGATTATTCATTTTATTCTTGACACTGGCGCATCATGGTCGGTTCTCCCTTCCTACCTCGGTAAAGTTTTCCCTCACAGATCTCCATGCTGGGGGTTGATGGGAAGCCTCACAACCCCAAATCAACATGACTCTTAGCCTGTGTATTTCAGAAGGTGCCTTTAACTCACCTTTTCCTGGTTATGCCCACCTGCCCAACTCCCTTACTTGGCAGAGATCTCATGCAAAATCTCTCCCTTTCTATTTCTCTCTAATTCTCCACACTCTTTCTCCTTTCCCCTGTACCTTCCCCTCCCCAACCCAGATCTTGACCCCTTACCCCTACTGAAGTAAATCCCAAGGTCTGGACACCTCAGCCCCAGGACTGGCCTCTCATCACACTCCTATCCGCATTTTCTTGAAGGGCCCCTCCATATTTCCCAGCAGATCCCAATACCCAATTGCACTCAAACACCGCTATGGACTAAAGCCCATAATTCAAAGGCTTATGAGAGCTAACCTCCTTAAACCCACTCTTAAACCCATTCTTCTGGCCCTCAAGCCTGACAGCTCCTACCATCTGGTCCAGGACCTCCGGCTTATTAATTCAGCAGTTATTCCCACTCACCCAGTGGTTCCCAACCCCATACTCTCCTTTCGCATATCCCCTCTTCCACCACCCACTTTTCTGTACTAGACCTTAAAGATGCTTTTTTCTCAATACCCTTACACCCCGAATCTCACAGCCTCTTTGGATTTACCTGGGAGGACCCTAACACTTGGATGGCTTCCCAACTAATCTGGACTGTCCTGCTCCAGGGGTATCAAGATAGCCCTCACCTCTTTGGACAAGCTGTAGCCAGGGATTTAATTTCCCTAGACCTTAACCCCACCACCATCCTGTAATATGTAGATGACCTACTTATTTGTTCCCCATCTCTCTCAGTCTCCAAGGCTCACACACTCAAACTCCTTAACTTTCTGGGGGACAAGGGATATAGGGTATCTCTGGCTAAGGCACAGCTTTCTCTCCCTCAAGTCAAGTACTTGAGATTCTTTCTCACACCTACATCCCACCATTTAACTATAGATAGAACTAATTACCTGAATTCTTTAAAGTCCCCTACAATCAAGGAGGAAATTCTATCCTTCCTAGGCATTGCAGGGTACCTGCACACCTGGATTCCTAATTTTGCCCTCTTGGCAAAGCCCTTCTATGAAGCCTCTAAAGGAAGCTCCTCTGAGCCCCTTGACCCCTTAGGGCCTGTTACAGCCACATTCCACACTATCCGGGAAGCCCTCTTAAAGGCACTGGCTCTGGATCTCCCCAACCTTGAATGCCCATTTCTTCTCTACATGACTGAGACCAAGGGTCAGGCATTAGGGGTTTTGGGACAGATGAGGGGACCCACTTTTGCCCCAGTAGCTTATCTCTCTAAACAGCTGGATACCACCATCCGGGGGTGGCAACCTTGTCTCCAGGCTCTGGCAGCTGCAGCACTCCTGGCTCAGGAGGGACTGAAGCTTACTTTGGGTCAGCCAATCTCTGTCTTTTCCCCCCACTGGCTTAAGGATTTATTAACCCATGTGTCTCTTGCCAGTCTAGCTCCCTCTAAACTACAACTCTTTCATGTTACATTTCTTGAAAACCCCTCACTCTCCCTTGATTCCTGCCCTCCTCTCAATCCAGCTTCCCTCCTCCCTTCCAGTGAACCATTCACTCACTTGTGCCTGGAAACTCTTCAGAAACTCCCCTACCAGGATCCCATAATCTCCCCAGATTCCCTGCCAAACCCAGCCCTGACTTGGTTTGTGGATGGGAGTTCAACTCTCACCCAAACTGGGTCTCGAAGAGTGGGGTATGCCATAGTATCCCTCACCAAGGTCATTGAGCCAGGACCCCTGCCACTTGGAACCACATCACAGAAAGCTGAACTTGTGGCAATCACCAGGGCTCTGATTCCTTCTTCCTCCCGCTTGATTTTTACCAAAAAATTTCCCCCTTTCTGCACCCTGAAGCCCCCATATATAAGCCCCTGCTCACAACCCATGGGCTGACATTTTCTCTTCCCGGAAGGGAACGTGTCCCATGTGAAACAAAGCTCTATCCCACTGATAGTTTTATCTGTGTCTTGGTGCCTCCTCCTCCATTCGTTTGTTCTCCCGCAAATTTTTACCTATCAACCATTCAGCAATAACCTTTTTATTGAAGAGGTCACACAAATCTGGTATAAATACAGGTTGGGAGGTGGCATTTCCTAAACTTTTCCATCTGAGGTTCGGGTCAACTCTCAATCCCAGGTTTCAACATTTCTAACTGGCTACGTATGACAAGTACTAGCTAGGCTTCCCAATATCTGTAGTAGTCTGAGTCCAAGGTTTGAACAAATCACATCTTAGGGTATGCTGTGGATCTTATGATACTTTCCTTTTTTTTCCTTTTCATGTGAGAATGGTGAATCCACACCTTGTTCTTACTACATTAAAATCTGTGGGAGTAGTTAGGATTACTGGATATGGTCCTTTCCAGGAGGGCTCCAAGTTTCGGCTGGGCAAACAGCCGACCCACACTGTGTCCCTGGGTTATAATTTGTTTGCTGGCTCTGCAAAGAAAGGAAGGGGCAGGGGAGGCAAGAAAAAAGACTGTGTGGTGTGAGAAGCTTGGTGTAAAACCTGTAAGAACTTGAGGAACAGAAATTTAAAAAATGCAATGGCTTGTGGTATCCTTTTAGCAGGTGTCAGTGGCAGTGGACGTCCAAACATTATCTCAAATGGTGTTAGCTTGTCTTGATAAGGAGAACACCTAATCTTAGAAAGGACCATAGGAAGCAACTCAGTCCAGCCTTTGCCAGTCTCTGCTTGGAATTTGGTCAATGCCTCTTTAACGGTCCTGTTAGTTCTTTCTATTGTCCTGAACTTTGTGGCCCATAGGCACAGTGCAATTTTGATTATATCCCTAGATTTTGGCCACTTGTTGCGACACTCGACCCTTGAAGCCTGGACCATTGCCAGGCCCCAGAGAGGAGTGGAGGCTGAATAGAGGAATAATTTCCATAAGTAACTTTTTAGTACCTACCCTAGCTGTCTCTGATTGGGTGGGAAAAACCTCTGCCCATCTTGAAATGTATCCACAAATACTAACACACCAATATCCAAATCTTGCTGGAGTGACCTCAGTAAAGTCCACTTTCCAGTGTTCAACAGGACTAAGTCCACTTTTCTAGACACCCATGGGCACTGACTTACCCCTTCTTAGATTCACCTGAGCACAGGTGACACATTGGCAGTTAATATGTTCAACCTTTTCATCCAGATGAATCAGAGACAGAAGAATCTGTCTCTGACCAGTTCCTTTAAATTGGTTGATCCCATTGTGTACATTGGTGAAGCTGAAAGAGATGACCCCAGAGTGGTGATCAAGATGGTTTGTCCATCTGGGAAGACCCACCAATCCTCTTTTTAGTAGCTCCTTGGTCTTGGGCCCATTTCTCTTCTTTATTGGTTTACACAGGTTTTTCCAGCAGGCCTGGTTCAGGCAGAAGTGTAAGGATTGGAGGGAGGCCTAATATTTGAAGTGGACCCACTGGCTCTATGTCTGGCCACTTCTCTGGCTGTAGCATCACCAAGTCTTTTGCCCTTTTCCTCAGCTGAGTCCCCCTTCTGATGCCCTGGGCAATGGATAATAGCAAGCCTTTCAGGCAACCAGACAGATGACAATGGCAATAATTTCTTCCTTGTTTTGAGTTATTTTCCTGCTGAAGTCAGTAGGCCTTGTTCTTGGTACAAGGCACCATGACATGTGCAGTGGCAAAGGCATAATATCTATCAGTATAGACATTGATAGCACGTTCATTTCTCCATCTCAGTGCTTGGGTTACACCTATTAGCTCTGCTTTCCGGGCTGAGGTTCCCTGGGTCAAAGACTGGCCCCAAATCACCTCAGAGAGAGTTACTACAGCTGCCCCCACATACCTGACTCTGTCCTATATGTAGATACTTCCATCAGTATACAGGGTTGTGTCCGCCTTTCACAGGGGGTGGTCTCAAAGGTCTGGTTGTCCATACAGTAGATGCTCAATAACCTGGGAAGTCATGGGTGGGCCATTCTTCAGAGTCAAGTAAGAGGTACGCTGGGTTCAGCACTATAGATGGTGAGAACTTGACCCTGGATGCATCTAGCAAGACAGCTTGATACTGGGTAATGCAGGCATTTGACATCCAGTACTCAGAGGCTCCCCTAGGGAGTATTTCAGTACAGTGGGGAGTAGTGACCAGTGACTCATGTCCCATGGTCAGTTTATCAGTTTCCTTTAATAACAGTGCTGTAGCCACAACAGCTCAGATGCAGGTTGGCCATCCTGCTGCAACAGGGTCCAATCTTTTGGACAAATAGGCCGCAGGTTTCTTCCAGAGCCCCAAAGATTGAGTCAGTACACCTTTTGCCACCACCTTCCTTTCATCCACAAATAAATGTAAGGGTTTGGCACTGTCAGGCAGTCCCAATTCTGGGTCTGACATTAAAACTGTTTTAAGCCTTTGAGAAGCTTCCTTTTCTTTTTCTTTGCAACTCAGGGGGAAATTTCTTCACAGGCTTTGGCATAATGGCTTGGCCATCTCAGCAAAGTTAGGTATCCAGAGTCTGAAATATCCAACTGTCACCAGGAAGTCTCTCATTTACTCTTTGTGCTGTGGCTCAGGAATGTTTTGGATGGCTTGAATTCTGCTGAGACAGAGTTCTGCTGCCACCCTCTAAGCAATACCCCGGATAGGTTACCTTATTGGAGCACAATTGGGTTTTTTTTTTTTTACAGACACATGATACTCATCACTGGAGGGTTTCAAGCAGCTCTTCAGTGGCTTGCTGACATTTCTTCTGGGTGTGAGCAGTGATGAGGAGGTTGTACATGTACTGCAGGAAGTTGATATTCAGGTGTTCTTGGTGATACTCATGCAGGTCTGCACTGACTGCCTCATCAAATAGAGTGGGATAATTTTTAAACCCTTGTGGCAAATGAGTCCAGGTCAGTTGGCCCCTGAATCCTGCTTCAAAGTCTGTCCCCTCAAAAGGAAAGATGGGTTGAGTCACCGGTGTATAAGGCAAAGAGGAAAAAGCATCCTTTAAATCCAGGACAGTGTACACAGTCCTCTCTAGATCCAATAAGCTGAGTAGAGTATAGGAATTTGGCACAGTCAGATGGATAGTTTCCATTCTCTTACTAATTTCCTTCAGACCTTGGACAGGATGATAATCATTAGTGCCAGGCTTAGCTACTGGGAACAGTGGAGTATTCCATGGGGAATCACAAGGGACCAGGATTCCTGCATCCCTGAGGTGGCAAATATGCTTTCTGATGGCAACCTTGGCATCCATTGGAATTGGGTATTGCTTTATTCTCATAGGTGAGGCAGAGCTTAGGAGTTGGACAATTGTTGGTGGCCTGTGAGAAGCCAATCCAGGGGAGCTGGTTTCTGCCCACACTCCAGGGACCTTTTGCATTAGTTCTGTGAGGATGGGTTGTTTGCTTTTAGTTTTCTGGGCTCTTCTCTATTATTTTGTATTCTTCTGATACAGGTCAGTTTACTAAGATAGGTGGGTGTAAATTCTTTAGCTCCAAGGTAGCTTCATTTTCACTAAATGTGATGATATCACATAATTTTCTTAACAAATTTCAGCCAATTAAGGGCTATGGGCAATCCGGCATAACAAGAAAGGAATGAGTTACAGTACCTTGTCCAAGATTCACCTTTCTAGCAGTGGTCCAGGCATAGGTGCCAGTCCCTGTTGCCCCCTAGATGATGGTCCTCTTCTTGGTAAGTTAGCTCAGAGGTTTGGTCAATACTGAATGTGCAGCACCAGAATCTGCTAGAAAGCAGAGAGTTGAGCCCCCAACTTTCCCAGTCACCATAGGCTCCCCTGGGCTCAGTGGTGTTGGGGAGCCCTGGCCACATCAGTCCTCATTTGTTACGTTGGGGACTTGTTTCCCTTTCCCTTGCCTTATGCTTTGATCAGTCATTCTTCCAGTGTCATTTTTCTTTAAAAAATGCACTTAACCTTTTCCAACTCGGTCCATGACTGGTTCAGCTGTCTGGGATTCCTTCCAGTTTTCCTTTTTTCCTCTCTGAAAGTGGCCACCAGTATCAGGCCAGCTTCTTGTCCTATCTTTCATCTGAATCTCTATTATTAAAAGTTTTCTGCACTATCTCTAGTAACTGCAACCTGCTCATTCCTGCAAAACATTCCAATTTCTATAGCTTTCTACAAATGTCTGGGGCCAAATGATTCACAAAGCCAAGACTGAAAGCTTGCTGTTTATCTGTAGCATCTGGGTCAATGGAGGTAAATTCCAAAAGGTCTTCCTAGAGATGCTCCAGCAACCCAGCGGGAGATTCCTGACTCCCCTGAACAATTTCAGATACCTTTGAAATATTAGTGGGTTTCCTGGCTGCTGCTCTCATTCCAGTCAGTAGGGCCTGGCGATGGGTGTCTTGTGCCCCACTACTGTGGTCCGTGTTAAGGTCCCATTTGGTCAGATTGAGGGCAAGATCTGCTAGATCCTCACATCTATGTCCTCCCCAGGTGTCCCCGGAACCACCACAGATTTCCAGGCCTCAGTCAGGATGCGATCTGATCCCTCTCCTCAGCTGTGAAGAGAATTCCCAAGAGTTGCATGCAATCAGCCCATGAGAGCTGATGAATGTAGAAATCAGTTTCCACTAAACTAATAAGGACCTGGGGTTTCTCAGAGAAGGGGAGGTTCTGAGCCTCCCAATTGTATAAATCACCATGAGAAAAGGGAATATAAACCATGAAGGGGGGAGTCCGGGCTCCACACCTAGTGGTGGGGGTCCAATTGGGGGTGCTTCTCAAAGAGGGAGAATAGCCAAAGGAGAGAAGTGCGTTGGCTACAGTGGAGCAAAGTCCCACCCGCTCAAAGTGTGTGTGGGTGATTATAAATCTGACAGATTGGTGTAGAATCTTGGAACTGGAGCTGAGGGGGCAGGGGAGTCTTCGTCAGCAGGGTCCTCACCAAACACAGTCAAACTGACTGGCTATGTGTGTAGATGGTATGGTGGGGAAATATCCTCCTCCCCTGGAACCAAAACCAAAAACCCAAGCATCTTCTTTAGATTTTTACTTAGCACCTGGTTTACTGATCTATTAGGTAGAATGGAGGATCCCTATTTAAGGGTGCTACATTTCAGCCAAGGGGGAAGTTGGAGGAGGAGGGAGTGCCAGAGGTCAATGTAGGAGAACTAATTAGGGTGAACAGAGTCCCCCGTAATGACTCGCCAGACTTTTTGAGCGATCTTGGGATTGAATGACCCAGAGTCTGTCCAATCTGTATCCAAACTTGGCCATTACAATTTGGGGGGACTCCATTTGGGGTCATTAGAAGAAGACCCTTGCTATTTCTTGTATTTCTAAAGCAGACTATTTTAGAACACTTTAAAGGGAGGCACTGGGTCCCTTAGAAATAAAAATCTCTCGTCAGAGTGGCTAGCAGGCACATTTATCATGAATCTTTTTGAGAACTTTCCTCACAGATACGAAGCAGCCAATTCTTGATTTCTCACTATGACGCAGCTGAAAACTCTTCTTCCCCTCCTGTGTTATATCTTTCCTGAGTTTTGCAACAGGGAGAAGAATCATTTTCCTTCATATATGAGTGTAAAACTTTTTCTTTATAAGATGAATTATGTCACACAGGCTGATTGCTGTTGAGCCAGTCTTGTGAGCCCACTGTGACTTACTCAGAATCACTTAGGGCCACCGGCAGGATTTGCTTCTGCTTTTGGAACTAGAAAGATTATTTTCCCTAATTTTAGTGCAAACTTGTTAACTGTATGACCTTACTAGCAATTCTTTATAAAGTTTAAATTTCTTAGCTCTTCTCTAGTTTCTATGAGCATAGTGATATCTTGATATGATGGTTTTCCTAAGATCTTCAGCACTGTGCCATATAAAGGAGAGAAGCACATTCCCTTCCTCTTAGAAATGTTGTTATAGTATGTGACATTCCAACAGGAGTGTGCCATTACTAAATGTTTTAACACGTTTATCATTCCAGTAGAATAGGTAATAAAGTATATGCAACCTGGGGCTGGAGAGATGTTACAGAAGTTAAGAATATTGACTGTTCTGGCAGAATACCTGGGTTCGAATCCCAACACCCACATGGCAGATAATAACTGCCCATAATTCCAGTTCCAGGGGATCTGACAGCCTCTTCTGTCCTCTGCAGGCATTGCATGATATGGGTACACTTACCTACATGCACACACATAAAATAAAAATAAAAAAAGAAAGTACACGTGAAACTGTTCAGACGAGCAAAGGGGAGTAATGGGAGGTGCGAGGGTAGGAGGGAGTAGTCAAAGTACATCAGACACCTGTATGAAAATGTCTTTATAAAACCCAGTACCTATGTACAATGACTACATGCTAATATCCTTTTTCTTTTTTTCTCTCTTTCATTTATTTATTTTTATGGGGCTTTTGGCTACTCTAACATTCCCCCCTCTGTAGAGGTAACCCTAAAGTCTTTTAAGGATTAGATTCAAGATCCCAAATACTTTTGACATTTTTGGCCTTTGAAAAAGAGTATGTTGCTAACAGACCCAAAGACATTTTGACTTTTAGCCAAGAAACTGGTTAATTTTATTTGGGGTCATTTTACCCTAATTGCCTAGCCAATTCCTATCTCCTATTCTTACCATGCCATCCTCTGAAGGTGTTACCCAAATTGCCAATAGGGAATAGGGACGCAGACCCCTCTGGCTTCTTCCATGCTGAACAGGGATGCAGGGTGAGGCAACTGGAGTACCCCTTCAGTGGGTCTATATAAAAAAATTCACAACTTGCATAATTCTCATCTCTCAGGGGAAAAGAATGTCCTTGAATCCTGAATAGGAGATACGAAGGAGAAGTAAAGGCAAGAGTAATTAGCATTCCAAGTTCTAGACAGGGAACTCGAAAAAAAGTCAGAACAGGGCAAATTTCAAATGTTCATATGAGAGTCCATTGGAATTTCTTGACCAGGGCTTCCAAAAGCATCCTTCTATTGGGATCTTCCTCATTTTTCTTTTGACTTCCAAGGTTGGACTCTAGAGTGATGGATTGAGGATTTGATTTCAGGTATTTTGATAGCTATTGGAGTAGCTAGAATCATTGTCAGTTCCCTTTCAAAGTCTTCTAAATGGGGGAGAACACAAATTTATCCATCATTTTAGAAGGATAGCTAAACAATAGCTAACAATAGGTTGTTTCCCTTAGCTACAGGTGAACACTACAGTATTGGGGACCAATATTTGAAGTCTTACATTTGAGCAGCACTTTCTGGTTAGGAACAAAATCATCAATGAGAAATAATTGTCTAAATAACTTTTTTATATAGGCTTAAGCTAATGTCTGGGAAGTGTAATCCCTTGAACTCTTAAAGAATTATACTGATGACTTTACTCTCTAGTTGTACTTTCTTTTTGGGTGTTTAAGACCATACAGTGGCACAAATAAATCAATTGATTTTTACACTTAAGGGCATTTGAGGATCTGTTCCTCAGGGATCACATGGGCTTGGGAGAAGCACCTGGATCCTTTCTTTTACCAGTTCCATCTATGTGAAGATAAGTCAAAGGCCCTGCTCGACCATGTCTGGCTTCACTTGGAAGCATGAATGAAATGTTTCCTCTAATTTGACCCTCCTCTTTGTAGACTAGACACTGGTTCAAGTCCATCTCCTGGGGTCTCCATGTCCTCCCTGAATAAGAAGACAGGTGACTCACCACAGTTACAGGACATTTTGAGAGATGTTCCATAGTCCCCTGGAACTTGATCAACCTTGGAGTGTAAGGGGCAAAAAACGTCCTTTAAGTACCTCTGAGTACAATAGTATAGGCCTTAATGTATGGCTGCTAAACAATAATGTTAGTTCCACCAGTCTGGTACTTTTAATTAGCATGTGCTATGTAGATAAGGCTTGGGTGAAGAACCAATTATTCTCAGATAAACATTGACTAGATATATATTTTGTTCCTTAAACTAGTTGACTAAACTATGACCATAGAAAATTTAAGATTGTATGTATATTATTTTGTCTCATCATTTATATATAACAAATCTAAACAGACCTTCATCATTTGCTTAGGATTTCTCATTTTTTTCTACTTTGGAAAATATCCTCATTCCCATATCTTTTTAAAATCTTTTACATTCTCATTTTTTTTCTTTTTAAAAAAATAATTATAAGACATAATAGCATTAACAAATAAATTTTCCATTGGTTGTGAAATTTCTTTTCCTGGGGATGCTAAGCAATGCTTATTCCCTTTAAGGTTCTAGTGTCAAGCCAATGTTTGATTAAAGTTTTAGTAGGGAACCAATGGATTTATTGAGCTTACTTACCAAGATAACTGAGGGGTTACTGAGGTATATGTAGAACCTGAGGGTATGCACACTGGAAAGCCATTACCCAGAATGGGTCATGTCTTCTTTTCCTAGCCTTCCCCAGATTATATACTTTAGCCCTCCCCAAATCCAGGAGGCCTTGTGTGATTAGGGTCAAATTACATACAGTTGGCTGGGAAGAGTGGCTGGCTACTCCAGTGAGAGTCCAATAACCCTGCTTGCCCCTCCTTTAATGATGGAACACAACCAACAACAAGCCCAATTGTGACGATGTTTAGCAAGCAGGCGCAGCTGAAGTTGTGACAACAGTAGTTATTTCACGTAGGAGAGACTGCTGTACAGCATCATCTTATTAAAAGAACATGGAATTTAAAAGGACATACATTTCTTCTCAGGTCCAAGTATTGTGTATGTGTGTGTGTGTGTGTGTGTGTGTGTGTATATGTGTGTGTGTGTGTGTGTTTATGCGCATGTGTGGAGGTGAGAGAGCAACTTGCAGGAGTCAGTTCTCTCCTTTCACCAGGTGGATCCCAGGGATCGAACTCAGGTCCTCAGGCTTGGCAGCAAGTGCCTCTACCCACTGAGCACACTTGTTAAACCAGGAATCCAATGCACTCATTATGTCCATAAACTGAAACACCTCTCAATACTGCCATTTTTATCAATGTGATTTTAAGCAAACTATTTAACCTTGTGATTTATTTATTATTTTGCTTATTAATATGCCATATCTATTTTATGTTTACATTTTTGGTTTTTACATGTGTCAGAAGTGAATGCCTTGAGGCTTGTCACATGGTTTCTTTTTCTGTAAGGGTTTGTTGTTGTTTTGAGATAGTCTTCTTGTAGCCCCAGCTGGCCTGGCACTTGCTATGTAGACTGGCCTATCCTAGATCTCACAGAAATCTGCCTGTTTCTGCTTCCTGAATGTTAGGATTAAAGGCATGTGCCACCACACCTGGCTTTCTTTTCATATGTATTTCATGTCAGTTGTTATCCTTAATTTGTCACTCTTCCTCATTTCGAATTTTAAAGATCGCATCTCCTGATGTCTCCTCACTCTTTATTTCTTTCCAAACCAGCTGTCTGCACTCTCATGTGAAGTTCACTGCTCTTTCCTGAATAACTGAAATAGTGATTCCAAAGGGCTCATTTGATCTGTTTCTGTCCCTTCATTCCATTTTCCTCGTGTGTATCATTTTTAGAATACAGGCATCTCCTGTCCTCAAGCATCTTCTAATTGCTCTCAGATCCCTGTGATTCCATCCCCCAAGAGAAACCACCTACCCTTGCTCCGTGAAGTCCAGTATCTGCCTCTGCTCAGGTCTCATGCTGCCTCCAACCTCAGGGTCTTCGCATGTGCTCTTGTTTTTATACGGATGTTTTCCACATCTGCTAACCTGATTTACTCAACTCCTGTTCATTCCTGAGGCTCAGATGAAATTTTTTCTGGCAAGTTTTGGTAACTAGTCTCCAAACCAGGCTACCCCCACCACTATTCCCCTTTAAATAAATGGTTATGTCTATTATTAGATATTCTAAAATAATTTTATGCATGAGAACCTTCAGTGAATTATTTCAATGAATGGCTAAATGCTATCTGGACATCTTTAGCCCATGTTTGGTAAACAGAATGTTATGAAAATATGCTTGATGAGTAAAATGAGCAGAATATGTTAGTCTAGAAAGTTGGCTTCATTCTTCCTCAGAAGTGGAAAAAAGTTTAAAAAATCTTGAAAGCAGGGCTGGAGATATGTTTCAGTGGTTAAGAGCACTGGCTGCTCTTGCAGAGTACGCAGGTTGGAATCTCAGCATCTACAACCATCAGTGGCTAACAATCATTCATAACTCCAGTTCCAGGGAATCCAACACCCTCTTCTGGTCTATGCAGGCATTGTGACATGGTGCACTTACATATATGCAGCCAAAGCACCTGCAAAATAAAAATATAAAGTATTTTTTAAAAAATATTTTTAAGCCTCCTGAAAGAGTGGGAGTAGAGATAAAGAAGAGGATAAGAAGTGGGTACATCGGAGGACAGGATTTGGTGGTTCTGTTGGTAGAATGAACACTGTATGAGAGAATTCATTTATTCTGGTAACAAGAGAAGTGAAATTTTAAATCTTCATCTGGCTTGCCTCTCCAACCATTGAAAACCACCAGTGGAACATGAACAATGAAAGCAGAAATTTAAAGCACAGACAGTGCCTCTCAAAACTGTAATTTAAATGCACAACTGTGCATAAGGCAGGACAATCGAAACACCTCCTGGTAGTTTGAGTAAACACATAATATTCAATTTTGCTTAAAATTATGTTAAATGATATTTTATTTATCTCTTGTTTCCACATTTTGTGTAATAAATATCACATGTCATACTATAATAATTTTATTTAGTTATATAATGATTCTCCTGGCAGTTAAAAGTGTTTTTGTTTACCAACATAGCCTAGATTCTGGAAGAGTACCCTTTACTGAAAAAAACCAGGAAATTTGAAATGATGCTCAAGTTGGCCAATAAATGCACAACCACACTAGGATCTAAAGATTTAAAGAAATATTCAAGTAAAAGATTAGATGTTTGGTAATGGATTAGGTGTTTGGTAATGGTTAACATTAAGATCATGATGGTAGGTGGACATGGTGGTACACACCTTTAATCCAAGCACTTCGGAAGCAGAGGCAGGTGGATCTCTGTGAGATTGAGGCCAACCTGGTCTATATGGAGAGTTCCAGGCCAGCTGAAGCTAAAAGACCAAAAAATAACATAGTGGTATGGGCATAGCATACTATGTTGAATTATAAAATCTGTAAGTCTGGGGTTAAAATTTTCAATTGTATGATTCTAAATTGTATTAGAAAGCAGAAAAACATTTTTAAGAGCAATCTCTATCACTAGTCAAAGCAAACTAAAACTTCAGCCACCAATTATACGTATATTTTCTTAGAGAGAGGAAAAACTGTCTTTTCATCTTCTGGCTGCATAACTTCTGCTAGACTTGCTGAGATTCCTTCTGGAAAATGGGAGAGATAATGCTGCG
>NW_008340639.1:322522-328413 GCF_000622305.1 Nannospalax galili
TGTTCTTTGAAACATGATCTCCCAGTAGCTCCAGCTCACCTAGAACTCTCTACACAGACCAGACTGGCCTCTGTGTCACAGAGATCTGCCTGCCTCTGCCTTCCACATGCTGGGATTAAAGGGGTATGACACCATGCCTGGATTGTAGCTACTTTTTGTTTTGACAATTGAAGTTATCTGCTGTACCTAATGTCAGACCAGCATACCTGATTTTTGTTCAGGTCAGGATTAATTCTCCCACACTGAGAACCACTAACTGATCCTTTAGCATAAAATTACATTGTATATGTATATGTACCATACATTATATATTCATCTTTTGATAGGCATCTGTGCTGGTTCCATTTCTCAGCTTTCATGAGGAATACAGCATACAACAGGAATATCAAGTGTCTCTGTGGCATGCCGACTTAAAGTCTTTCTGCAAACAGATTAATTTTCATAAGAGAAGGATACATTTTGTATAAACGTCTGAGGATGGACAGGGGGAGCAAAGATCTGTAAAGTAGCACATGAAGCCCATATATTCTGTAAACTCTATTGTGATGTCTGCAGAAAATGCAAGAGGCCTTTACCTAGCCATTGTTAGCAGAGTACTCTTAGAATGCATGGAGTCCTTTTGCAACTTCTTTTCTGTTGTGTGTTCAACATGGAGAAGATTCTTGGATGAGACACTGCAAGTGTGTACATGTCTTCACACAGGCTGTGTGAAGTTCTGCTTTCCTGGCTTGGTATCCAAAGTAGATAGACGGTGGTGACATTATTAGGACTAATGCTTATTTCCTTGATTTGCAGTCCACTGCTTCTGCACCGTATTGACCCTGTAACCTATGCTGCTTTTTGCCAAACTTACAAAGGGAAATCAGCCAACATCATGAAAGGAGAGACTCAAATAGCCCCATCTGAATTCATTAGTCTGTGGTTCTCCAACTTGAGTGAGTTTCAGCCTGCTTGGTATTACAATCTGTGGACAATAATTGTACAATATAAAGTTAACTTTCACCATTCAGCTGTTTCTAGTTATATTTCACTTAAAATACGAGTGTAATGTTGGGACAGGGAAGAACTGACACATCACTTGTATGTGTAAATGTCACTGGACTTTGTTCCTCTCTTGACCATTACTCCTTTTAGGTGCTGTCTTTTTTATTTGTCTTTTCTAATTTTGGTGAAAACTCATCCAAAGATAGGGCCCCTATCATGTCATATTGGCTTGATAGACTTTATCACTGAGTACTGTATTTTCTATATGTAAAAGAATGAGGGGCCAGTGAGATGGCTCAGCAGTCAAAGGTGCCTGCTCTCAAGCCTGGTGACTTGAGTTTGGTCCCAGAGATGCAGAGGTGGAAGGAGAAAACTGACTCTGGCAAGTTGTCTTCTGGCCTTCACTTACATGCTGTGGCACACACATAAACACACACACACACACACACACACACACACACACAAATAAATAAATAAATGTAATAAATTTTAAAAGATATAAAATGCATTTCTTAAATGTTCATCATATTTTTTATTCTATTTTTTATGTGTATGAGTGTATTGCTTGCTTGTATGTAAGTGGACCCAAGTCATGCAGTGCCCGTGGAGGTCAGAAAGGGTATCAAATCCCCTGGAACTGGAGTCCATCTCTGTAGCCCCTCAACATATTTTAAAATCTTTCTTCATAAATAATTCTTTTGATCTTTATTCCTTTTTAGGTTTCTCCCTTTTTGTGTTTTGAGACACTTATATAGAACTCCTGGAACTCCTTATATAGATGAGGCTGACCTCAATATCACTGAGATCTGCCTGCCTCTGCTTCCAGGGTGCTGTGATTAAAGGTGTATACCATCATGCTCAGATTTTTAGCTTCTCCTTAATAAAACATTTTTACCACTAGATGACATTCAGTTTATTCTGATTTTGACACAGGAATGTAATTGTGATGAAGTGATGCTTCATCTCTGCGTCATTTTGTAATTGATTTTAGTTTTGGCATGTGCTTCAATGATCAAATTCAACACCTTCAAGTTAGATACATAGTCATGGTCTTTCAGTTCATTTTCTTTACTCTGTCCAAAAGATGGAATATACCGATAGGGTTTCCTAGGAGTAAGTTCACATAGCTATTTTACAGAAGATCTCAAGTTTAGGAAATTTTTTTCTATAAAGTTAAGAAGCAATGATATAAGTTATGTAGAAAAGAAATTTGGATTTTTTGAGAGGGACTAAGAAAATTAGTTATGTAACAACTGAAGTCAGAAAAAGTGATTTTATGTACAAGTATTAAAGTACTTATTTTATATACTATTACCAAGTAAGTGCTAAAGACCAATTTCCCTGATGAATATAGACACAGAGACTCTCTATAAATCATTTTCAATCTGAATTCATAATCACCTTAATTAGGTAATTAGGAAAATTCCACAGTTGAGGACCGCTATCTGGTGATTTAAAATTGTGATAAGTTGACATTTAAAACAAACCATCACAATATGTAAATCAATATATGTAATGATAGAAATCACAAAATCAGCAGTATAGATGCCAAAAAAAGGTGTTTGCCAAAGTTCAACATGGCTTCATGGTATAAGTCTTTGAGAAAACATGAATGGATGGAACATATCTAAAAATAAGAAAGGCCATGTAGGACAAATACAAGAACAACATTGCACTTAATAGGGTAAATTGAAAGCATTTCCTCTACCATTTTCAACAAAACAAAGATTCCAACTCTGTCTTTTATTATTCAAGATAGTTGTCAAAGTTTTAACTAAATCAGTAAAATAAGAGAAAGAAAAAAGAGAACACAAATTAGAAAGGAAGAATTTATCAGGGTTGGAGAGATGACTCAGCAGTTAAGAGTATTTGCTGCTCTTACAGAAGACTGGAGTTCAGTTCCCAGCACCAACATGATGGATCACAACCTCCTGTAACTCCAGTTCCAGGGAATTCAATTATTCTGTTTTGGCCTCCACAGGTACCCATATGCATGTTCACATACACACATATACAGGTAAATAAAAATTAAAATTGAAAAATAACACTAGTTTTGTTGTTTATAGCAATAATATTTAACTGTTATTTTCAGGTGGTGGAATACATCATTCCATGCATTCCTGATGTTTAGGGCTTCTGTGGACAGTTCTAATTTTATTCTGCTGTATTCATAGTTGAGTTGATGTTTTCTTCTATACTTTTTAGGATAGTTTCTTGATTATGTGCATTGATATCCACAGTTTTCTGTGGAGAGAAGCTGCAATCTTTGGCCTTCTAAATTGCCCTGGCCCGTGGGGTCTGTAACAGGGTACCTGGATTGGGGGGTGGGGATGAAAATGAGGCAAGGACAAGAGAAATGGAGACAAGACAGGATTCTGATCAAGTCTCATTTATTGAAGCTCAAGCAAGAATTTTTATAGAGAAGGAAAACAAAGGAACACAGACTGCAAACCATGCATCAGTCAGAGCATGAGGGCTCTGATGCATATTAAAGGAGGAATCCTTGATTATAGAAGAATAGAACCGTATACTGGAAAGGAGAGCAAGGCCATGGGCCAGGGCTTTCCAGCAAGGCTATCTGGCCCCGGCTTCAAGCCAATGTTTTGGGCCAAGGTTTTGAGCCCTGGCTGCAAGCCAAGGTTTCCAGGCCAAGGCTGCGGGCAGAATGGAAAGCTGCCAACTCGGGCCTGCCAGCAGTTTTGAGAGATAGCTGAGACTCAGTTGAACCTCAGGCTCCCAGGCTCCCAACAGGTCCCCCTTTTTTATTTTATAGAGCATAGGTATCAAACATTGCTATACCCTTAGGGAACTGTGCCTGTCTTAGGTTGGAGTATCTTTCCCCAAGTGCTTACCCGTCTTTGACTGTCCAGTTCATCTCTCAAGGGAGATTGCTAGTAGCACCATCATAGCAACGTGTCCCAATCACTCTTGCTCCATAAGATCAAGGCGATGGTAATGGACCTGTATTGGTTTAGCCACATGGAGTTTCTCTATCTGCTGTTTAATAAAGACTAACAACCTTTTCACTAAAAATGGCCCCAGTGTGAGAAGAAGCAGAATGATAATAAGGGATGTCATAGAAGGAATCCATGAAAGAAAAGGGAAATCCAGCCATCTAGAAGGGTTCTGATAGAAATTATGTAGCTTGTAGCTGATGGTCTTCAGGGTCTGTATATTCTGCTCCACCAATTCCAATTCATTGACGTAGAAACAGCATTCCTCCTGTAAGAAAAGACTAGTACCCCCCTTTTCTGCAGTAATGAGATCAAGGGCTTTATGATTTTGAAAGGCAACTTGAGCCAAAGAAGTTAATTGGCATTGCAAGGATGCAAGGCTACTGGCTGTAGAATCTATAACTTGCTGTAATTGAGAATTAAATTCTTTTGCAGCATAAAGAGTATGCCCTAAAGCTCCTGCAGAAAGACTAGCAGAAACAGTTAAGTCCTATCCCAATAACAAAAGGAATAAACGCCCCTCTCTTAATGCGGGGGTGAAGTAGCCAAGCAACCTCTTCTGGTGTATACATATTTAACTGGGGTACAATAGTAATTAGCACACAAGGTCCTGGAGAGGAAATAGTGATCTGTTGATACAGAGATTCATTGCACCAGAAAGACGTAAGAGGAGGAGCATATAGAGGTGAACTAACATAACGATTGTTATGACATATAAAAGAGGGAGAAACATAAACAGTGGTAATATAACAGAGAGAAATATTCTGAGCAGGATTACGAAGTAGCAGGATTGACGACATAGGAGGAGAAGGTAAAATGCCAGCAACAGCAGTACTAAGTGCAGAAGAATCATTAACAGGAACCGTGGCCAGCAAAGGCCGAACCAAGGAAGCACACAACATACACGATGAAGCATTAATATGAGAAAGATTTATCAACCGCAAAGCAAAGTTTAGATAATTAGGCCAAAGTGCAAGATTAAGGGTAGAATTTGAGTTAGACTGTATGGCAGACTGAAGCTTAGTTTCACACATGATAATGACCTGTTTTACTTGTTTATCAATGGCTGCAGGGACCCACTGATGAGAAATTGAGAAAGTCCCTGCCGGGAGCCAGGCAAATCATTATTTTCAAAAATTCTTCCTCGAACTTCCTTCTCCCACCTAGCATCCCAAGGGTCACTTATGCGAATTATGAATGGACCCTTATCATTGCTTTCTGTAATACACTTACGTCCTGTATCATAAGTGAAACATATGTTAGACCTCGGTGTAGAGGATAAGATAGATGGAGAGAATGGAATGACAATGGCTGTTTGACAGCCTTCCACTGGACAGTGGGCAGTGCCGACGGTTTTCATGTTGTCCTTAGAACTTCCTTCTTTAACTTGGAATTCCCACTGCATCACCTTCTGCGACCAAACAACACCAATTAGAAGAAACAGGATGCAGCAGACATAAGCCATTGCAGTCTGTAAGAAAACAGAAAGAAGAAAAAACCATTTCTCAGGGAACTTCACCTTCCCTGGAACATTGATTAGTATCTATTTGCTTTACTAAGCATTCAGGCAACCAACGAGCTGCGTCATGTTGTTGTGAATAAACACAGACAGATCCTCTGCCCCATATTAACACTGGATCTGGGCCATGCCATGAATTATCCAGAGGATCCTTCCATTTGACCATGGCATAATGTTGTTTTGTTTCCGGGTGCCAAAAGCGATCTGCAGCCGATTTACCATGAGAATCCAATTTCAAAAAATTCAAAATAAAAAGCACATGATTCAATAAATTCCTGGGGGATCCCCTACTGGGATACCACTCTCCCTTTTTTATTTTATTTAATGTAGTCTTTATAAGCAAGTGAGCTCTTTCAACTATACCTTTTAAATTAGTCAAAGTCTCAACCATGGGCCAAGCTACAGGCCAGGCCTCAGCAGAAATTGTAGTGACA
>NW_008340639.1:330797-338655 GCF_000622305.1 Nannospalax galili
ACATCAATTCCAGTATCAATAAGACCATCAAATCTTTTCCCATCAAGCCATAAAGTTAATGTAGGTTTTTTATGTGTAATGGCCTGAACCCAATAAGCATCAGAAGAACCAAAATTTTTATTACCTCTACGTTTACTTTGAACAGGATGACCAGATTTAACCAGAGTTACCAAAATTATTTGAGCAAAGCACTCTCCCTGGGGAATAGTGACTATATTACCAACAGCTCGGGCTATGATTCTGATTTCTCCAGTATAATCTGCCTCAACTATCCCAGGTACAACAGATAGGCCTTTTAGGGCAGCACTACCCCATCCTAGTATCAGCCCACAAGTATCGTTGGGTAGTGGTCCATAAATTCCAGTCCCTATGATCTGAACTCCCATCTCTGGAGTTAATACTGTGTGGGAGGAGGAACTGAAGTCCAGTCCTGCGCTTCCTGGGGTTGCTCTGCAGAGGCTAGAAATGGATTGTTGCTGTTGGCAGGAACGAGGTTGACTGCTCCAAATGCTTGTTTCAGGGCCTGGGGCTGGCCCATCCACCAGTTTCTCTGATGGGGAGGAGGAGGTAGAGGTCTCCCATCAATATGTTTTAGACCTGCACTCATTAAGCCAATGCTTTCCCCTTCTACATCTGGGACACACTCCAGGAACTTTTCCATCATCAGTCTTATGCTGAGCATTATCAGCTTTGCAGTCCTGGGCAAAGTGCCCACTTTACCACACTTGAAATGTCCTTAGCCTTATGCTTCTCAGCCAGAAACTCCTTTACTGTTTGTCCATTGAAAGCTGCTGCCATAGCAAGCCCTTGCTGATAAGACGGCCCTATGTCTGAACACAGGCGAATATAGCCAGTCAAATCAGTCTTTTTTCTATAAGGTCTGATGGCTGCCTGGCAGGCAGGATTAGCATTTTCATATGCCAACTGTTTCACATACTCTACTCCTGCATCCATACTTCCAAATATCCTTCCTGCTGTAGTCATCAACCGATGAACAAAGTCTGCAAATGGCTCATCGGACCCTTGCTTAACAGAAGTGAGAGAAGTTCCCAGGTCCCCTTTAACTGGAAGCTTCCTCCATGCCTTTAGAGCAGCAGCTGGAATTTGCGCAAAAAGACCTGCATCATACTGCATCTGTTTTTCATTAGTCTCATATTCACCTCCTCCTATCAACATATCAAAACCACATGCATTTCCAGATTGTTGATTTCTTCTAGCTGTTTCCTTACAATTGTCATAATATTCTGATTTCCATAAGAAATAATCACCTCCATTAAGGACTGCCTTCACCAGTTGATTCCAATCATTAGGAGTTAGCCAAATTTCAGATTCACCTTCTATAATAGCTACAGTAAACAGAGCTGTAGCTCCATACTGAGACACAGCAAGCTTTAGCTCTTTGATCAGTGGAAACTGAAATCCATTATGGTGTCACCATGGCTGCTGCTGATCATCTACTGTTTCCATTACAGGAAAAACCTCCATAGGGGAGGAAAACCTATCAAGGCCATCAAAACTTTCCTTATACGAATGAAGGCCAGGCCCCCCAGGAACAGGGCGAGCTCTGTTCCCATCCACTCTTCCTTTATTCATAACAGCCTCACTTCCATTATCTAAGCTAAGCTTTTGTAACTTAAGCATCAGCACCTGATGCATCTCTTCCTGCTTAATGCGTTTGAGTATCAATGACTGATGTGCCTCCTCCAACTTAATGTCCTCCTGCAGCTGCTCCATCTGTCCTCTCAATCCTGGTCTAGGGTCTATCACCGCCATGACAGTTGGAACAGGCAGTACACCATAGGAAGGAGGAGGAGGCCACAAAACCTGCCTCTCACGGCCATTTTGTAATCCATCCTCAGTTTTACTAACCACCCCCTCTCTCACAGCCTCTGTGCCATCTGTGTCCAAGACTGGACAAGCGGCTTCTGACAAAATAGCCTCTGGTAAAAGAGGATAGACATGAACATGCTCCTGTTTAAGCTCCTGGGCATCATCTTCTTGATCCCCTTTCCCTCTGACTGATTCTGAGGATTCCTTCCTCAAAGACTCCTTTCCTGAATTTTTAGCAGAACTCTCATCTTCACTATCCAGAGAAATTAAGTCAGGAGGCGCTGGAGGCTCCTCCTTGGGAGTTCCTCTCAATTCTGACTTAAAACTAGTCTTAAAATTTTCTTCAGCTCGAGCAATTGCTGTCACTACAGGCTCATGTACATCTCTACTATCTATTAATTCCTTAATCAAATTCCAATAAGAAAAAGCAGTAACTGGGACCTTTCCTGGTCCAAACACCTTTTAAAATTCTTGTAATGCATCTCCCACTCTTCTCCATCTATTTACATCTATAACCCCCTCTTGGGGAAATCATGGGCAGATGTCTTTCACAAAGTCAAAGAAATGAAATAAATCCTCAGTTGTAAACTTTACTCCTCTTGCCTGTAAAGCTTCTCTTAACTGTATCACATATTCCTGATGCTGACTCAATGCTTGCCCCATAATTTAAATTGCACAACCAACTTACCTGTCAGCTCAGTCACAGCAGGCTACCGCGACATCTCCGAACTATTGTTTGATCAGGTGTGCACCCATTCTTTACTCCGTCGTGTCCCTCACGTTGTCCCCCAGTATCCAGGCCCATGTTTGGCACCACGCTGTCCCGGTCCACGGGGTCTGCAACGAGGTACCTGGATTGGGGGATGGGGATGAAAATGAGGCAAGGACAAGAGAAATGGAGACAAGACAGGATTCTGATCAAGTCTCATTTATTGAAGCTCAAGCGAGAATTTTTATAGAGAAGGAAAACAAAGGAACACAGACTGCAAACCATACATCAGTCAGAGCATGAGGGCTCTGATGCATATTAAAGGAGGAATCCTTGATTATAGAAGAATAGAACCGTATACTGGAAAGGAGAGCAAGGCCATGGGCCAGGGCTTTCCAGCAAGGCTATCTGGCCCCGGCTTCAAGCCAATGTTTTGGGCCAAGGTTTTGAGCCCTGGCTGCAAGCCAAGGTTTCCAGGCCAAGGCTGCGGGCAGAATGGAAAGCTGCCAACTCGGGCCTGCCAGCAGTTTTGAGAGATAGCTGAGACTCAGTTGAACCTCAGGCTTCCAGGCTCCCAACACTAAATGCCTCTTGTGTTTGGATTTCTGTTTCCCTAGATTTGGGAATTTTACTGCCATCGTTTCATTGAGTAATTTCTCTGTGATTTTAATTTTGATGTTATTTCTTTTGAGCACATTAATCTTAGGTTAGGTCCCTGGGTCACAACCACAGCTCCTGGAGGTTAGGGCCATGCTTATTCTTCCAGCTTTGTGTCTGGAGGTGGAGTTTCCTCTACCTTGTCCCCCACCCTGATGCTCCTTCTCCCGAATAGCCCACTCTTCCTTATGCCTGCCACTGTACCTTTAGCTTGTTTCACTGGATTTTTTGCTCATTTTGAATGCTTTTATTTTTTTTCCTCATCTCAATTTCCAATCCATGGTGCTGACATTCTCATCTATGCCCCTTTTCTTCCCCCAATTTCTGAACCGATTTCCTTAATTCATTATTCATTTATCTACTGTTTTTATTTCTCTTTAAAGTGAATGATCACTTTTACTGTAAACTTTTGAAATCCTCATCTGGTGTCTTAATCTTTCAGTATCTTTGAATTTGATATTTCAGAGTTAGGATCTTTTTGAAGAATCCTGTTGTCTGCTACTTTTGTTTCTTGTATTTCTGTGTTGCAATTTTCTTTTTTTGTTATATACATATATATATACATATATATATATGTTTTACTTAAGAGTATTCTATGTCAGCAGTCTGTGCTGAGGGCTTAATCACCAGTACCTATAAGATGAGCGAAGAAACTCCTGTTACAGATATAGCACCAAACCTCAGAAGATGCGGAAACACATTTAAATGAGTAAAGCCCACTAGTATACCAAGAACCAAGAGACAGAAAATGGCAAAACGAATATCAAGAGCTATGAAGCTAAATTTGTTTTGGGTAAATGTAGAAAGAGTAATGAATTGGGTAAAAGAAAGGAAGATTAGAGCAAAAGCAATGCTAAGTAAATGAAATGAGAAAACAAAAGTGTTGATAAAGCTGTTGTATACACAGAGGAGAAGGTGGAAGGCAAAGGTTGCTTAATCATGGAAAAAATACTTAATATAGTTAAATAAATATTATAAGTGGAAGAACTGTTAAAATAGATTAAAAAATGAGATAACTTCACTCATGTGCACATATAATTAAAAAAATCAAATAACAGGGTTGAAGAGATGACTCAGCAGTTAGGTGAACTGGCTGCTCTTCAGAGGACCTGGGTTCAAGTCCCATCACCCACGTTTGGGGACTTACAATGGCTTGTAACTCCAGCTCCAGAAAGTGTGATGTCTCTCACCACCTGCACTCATGTGCAAATAACCATGTATAGACACACACACACACACACACACACACAATTTAAAAATAAGGAACTAGAGAATTGTCTCAATGGTTAACAGCACTGGCTTCTTTTGCAGAGGACCTGATTCAGTTCCCAGCACACACATGGTGTCTAACAACTGCCTATAACTCCAGTTCCAAGGAATCCAATGCCCTCTTCTGACCTCTGAAATAATTGCATGACATGGTTGCACTAACATACATACACATATGTAAAATATAAATAAGGAATAAAATAAATCTATGAAAATAAGAAAAATTCAAAACACTAATACTAGAAGTATATGCAACAGAAAAAAAATGGAATGTGCAAAATAAACATTGTAGTGACATTTTTCTGAATCCTCTAAAGCTGGAATGTGTCAGGCAAGTGCATTGAAGTAATAAGTTGAATTAGGAGACTCTTGTCTCTCCTGTGATCTAGGCTGATGCTCAGCCTGCACTGGTCAGTGTTAGACGTCACTAAAGCTGCCTTGTAGGGTCTTTGTTCTTTGCCTACTAGTGCACTGGGAGTGAGGAATGCAAGCCCAGCATTGAGAACTGCATTTACAGACTTGTGCCTATAAGCTCAGATCCCCCAGGTATCACAAACCCTGTGGCAGAGATGCAGCTCTGGATGTCAAGTAGTCTGCTGGAGCATCAGAGTTATGCATCTTTATGGCAGTGGATTTCATTGTCCATAGGTGGCTCCAGAAACTGATGCATTCACTGACCACACTCTGAGTGATCTCAGACCCCAGAGTTATTTTCAGGTAATGCATTCAGTTCTGAGCCACCAAGGGTGGGGCTATGTCCTGCTGCACAGTCCAGTGACTGCAGCTTCTGTCACCTGAAATTTTCACCTTGCTGGTATCCAGCCCTCACACTCTCCAGGACTGATCTGTCTCACCCTGTATCCATGGCAGGTTGATTTTAGTCATCCTGATTATTGATTGCTGTGTATTCTCATGGTCCATGATAGTTTGGTTTTAAACGCCATTTCCCCTCTTAAGATGTCAAATGGTCACAGCCTGACACATGAAAAAGGACATGATGGACCTTCTTTCTATTGCTGACTTCTTGAGCTTCAGGAGTTAGAACTGAACTGGTAGCTTGTCTTGTGGTTAGGACAGCCACTTAATTATTATTAGAGATGTTTGGCTTACATTTCTATTTTAAATGTTTATTTTTTTTTGAGAATTTCATATATAGGTGCTGTATTTATATCAATCCCACCCCTCATCCCCTCACAAAGCTTCTTTTTGTTTGTTAGCTGAAAATAGTGTGGTCCTCTATAAACTGGGTAATTTTAAATCCTATCTTAATTGTTTTGAATGTTATATCATAAGATGACTGTAATATGAATGTTATATAGTATAAGACTGGGTTTTGTTTAATTTCCATGGAGAATACTAATGCCTTTGCTTTAAGTGTTAATTAGCCTTGTTAATATCTAGCCTCAGTTTCCTACCTACCTCTTGTTGACTGTGGTGGTGACATTATTTCAAAATTCAGATGTTGTAGCTTTATTACAACAGTACCATTCAGTAGTCATTCTGGACATGGCTGTTCTGCTTTCAAGGTATTTGCTATGCTGCTTAGGATCATATTTACACATATGTAACCTGGTGTTTTTGTTCTATCATTCTGGTCACACCTGGTTCTCAGATTCTGTAAGTTTCCTGGTCTTTGGTCTTCTGAGTAGTAACTTGAAACGTTAATTATCTGTTGTGTGTACCAAGCAGTTTCTCAATTGTGCACATTCTGAATAGGTCAGGGAAGAGGTACAGACAGATAAAGGTAGATGTATAGAGATCAAATATTAATGTAATTGTTTCAGTTCTGTGCTAATGGAAGGTAACTCCACAGAGTCAATAGATAACTTCTCCTTCTTCAGAAGTTTTACTCCACTGAGTGTTGTTCCTACTAAAACCCTGGTACTGCTTACACAGATTTGCATGGCTGAGGAAACACAACACAACAAAACAACAACTTCAACAAAACAGAAATGAAGAAAATAATGGGACTTGAGTTGCATCACTCTCTTTCCCTTTGCATCAAGCCTGAGAGGCTTTGGTTGCCTTCTACAGCATGAGCTCTTCTATGGGTCCTCAGCCTGCTCCTGCTCCTCTGTTCTGTGGCTTTGTATTTGACAACCTTCAATAGTAAGTGTTCCAGTTCCGTAACACACATACACTCATGCACACACACACGCACAGGTGTATAGGGAGTGCGCGCTGGGCTCTCGGGGTTCCTGCGCATGCTCTCGGAATGGCACGGTGGATCCGCAGGCTTCTCTGGGAGCGGCAGCACTGTCCGCCGCTCCGGTGCTGAAAGTTCCTCTGCTGCTGGAGCGTTGTCCAGCTGAATCCCGTCCCTATTCCACCCGTGTACTTTCCTCAGGATGTGAGGTCCACTGGCCACTGAACCATGTGGGAAGAGTACGAGGACAGCGAAAGCTAGGAATGTCCGCAAGTCGGTAACGGAGGAGTGCTGCCCCCCGGGGAGGCTAGATTGCAGGCAGGAGACACAGAACTCAGTCTACAGCTCTTTATTCCAAGTCTCAGTGACCCAGTTCCTGCTCTAGTTCCAGCTCTGCTTCTAGCTCCCAATATTGAGACTTTCTGAGGCATTCTATTTGCATATGGAAGTGGGTTTCTGCCATGCCGCCAGACTGCTGACTACCTGAAAAATCCACAGGAAAAGCATGGTATCTTTCAGAACCAGAGGCCATGTTTATGTTTAGAGCATTTGTGGCGGGCACTTCAAAAGGAATCAGGAAGGATGCCAGGTACTCTGCTGAAAGGAGTCTCAGCACATGAATCCGAGCTGCATGAGCTGTCTGGACGTGAAGGGACTTCTACTTCACAGCAGAGGCCCCCAACAGAGGTGCACACACATACACACACTCACAAATTCACACTCATACATACACACATCCTATTAGTTAAGGAAACCATGGTTAATTCAAATTTTGACACTGATATTTCTGCTTTGAGTAGAATTCTGTCTCAGGTTCCTTGATCAGAGTTAGTGGGCTGCTTCTAGAATGTTCTTTCCCTCTTCTCTAGTGATAGCAGTGTTAGTTTGGCTATTCTGCTAGTGATATTTCTGGGCTAGGGGATCCTGGACAGGAAGAGGATGGCCCTCCTGGTTCTTTAAATTCTAAGGTTTTCCTCTGTTGGATTGCCCATATTTACTTTTAAAATTGTTTAAATAGGTTCTTTAGGTTTCTTAGGTCTTATGGCTGCATCCTGTGGAAAAGGCAGAGTGAGTGTGCTTGTGTTACTTAGAACTAGAACTGATATTTTAATTTTAATTTTTAAAAATTAATTAATTTGCTTTTATTTTGTGTATGAGTGTTTTACTTCCATGTATGTAAGTGCACCTATGTGTACAATGCCTATGGAGGCCAGAAGAGGGGGTCAGATCCCCTGGAACTGGAGTTA
>NW_008340639.1:338891-340533 GCF_000622305.1 Nannospalax galili
CTGGAGCTGGAGTTATAGACTTCTGTTAACCACCCAATCCAGGTTCTCTGCAAGAGTAGCCATTGCTCTTAACCTCTGAACCATCTCTACAGCCCCTAGAACTTATATTTTTTAAATCTTAAAACTTTTGAGACCTTAAAAGACACCCTGAGAGTGGCTGTTCTGGCCTCCATCTAGGTTAGCCAATGAGAACTCAGCAGACCACCTGAGCGTGCCTGGATCCAGCCACCACATGGTGGTGAATGCTCTCAAATCACCCCATACCTAACCCCTTAACTGGGATTGAGGCCCCTCCCATGGCACCAGGGCAGACCTCTGCCCTATGGTGGGGGAAGGCTCGCACCTGAGCAAACAGCCTGAGAGGGGCTGTTCTGGCTTCCATCTAGTTTAGACACTGAGAACTCAGCAGACAGCCTGAGAGCATCTTATCTGGCCTCTGTCTAGTGTAGGACTGAGAATTCAGCAGACTGCCTGAGAGAGCCAAAATTGGGCCTCCCCTTAGGGAACTTCAGAAATTGTGCTCTGAGTACCTGCTAGTAGGCCTCCAAATATTACAAGGAAGCCTGAGGGTACCTGACTGGGGCCTGACTTGGGATACTCTTGGAACTTGTGAGTATTTGATCTGAAGCCATCAGTTCCCTCCAAAATAAAATCTGAGAGAAACTGAAACCTAGACCAACCAGCTCCATGAACCCAATGAGAAAACAACTAAGGGACACCAATAATAAAAAGAGGAACAAATCTCAACTCAACAAAAGAAGACTTGATTTTCATACCAGAATCACAAACAGTAAAAGAAAGTCACATGCCGAAATCACAATGAAAAAATAATAAAATGGAAAGCAAAACACTATGTCCCCACCAAACTCCACCAGTCACATAGAAGAGTTCTACAAGGAGGATCCCCTAGAAATAACCCAGGACACAGAATTTAAAATAACAGTCACAAACATGATCAATGGATCTAACGAATTTAAAGAACATACAAACGAACAAATCAAAAAACTAAAAGAAGATAGGGATAAATTTCTAAGTGAATTCACAAAACAGATAGAAATATTGAAGAAAACTCAGGCTGAAATGAGGAAGAAAGCGAAAAACTCAATAAACCAACTTGAAACAACAGGGGAAAGACTCACCCATAGAGTAAATGAAATGGAAAACAGAATGTCAACACTGGAGGATAAAGTTGAAGAATTGGACCACTCAAGACTCAAGCAAAGACTATGAAAAATATAAAAACAACAACAACAACACAGGAATGGAATATGCAGGAGATGTGGGACACCATGAAAAAATAAAATCTACATATCATAGGCACAGAGGGAGGAGAAGAATCTTAGGTTAATGGTGTTAACCAGATCTTAAACAGGAAGAGAATTTCCCCAAATTAAGGAAAGACATCCCTACACAATTACAGGAAGCACATAGAACACCAAATAGGACAAGAAAAGGAACTCCCCATGGCATACCATAGTAAAAACACAAAATGTACAGAGTAAAGAGAGAATTCTGAAAGCAGCAAAAGAAAAACTACAAGTAACATACAAAGGGAAGCCCATTAGAATTACGGCTGACTTATCAATGGAAATTATGAAAGCCAGAAGAACCTGGACAAAGGTATTTCCAGCTCTAAATGATC
>NW_008340639.1:341804-345839 GCF_000622305.1 Nannospalax galili
AGATCAAAGGGGAAACACCACAACAGACACCAAAGCGCTCCAGAACATAGTAAGGGAACATTTTTAAAACATATACACTGCTAAATTCAAACCCTAAAGGAAATGGATGGGTATCGTCTGGTTTGGGAATTACCAAAGTTAAACCAAGAAAAGATTAACAGTTTAAACAGACCCATAACGTCTAAGGAAATTGAAACAGGAATACAAAGACTTCTGACTAAAAAAAGTCCAGGTCCAGATGGATTACAGCAGAATTCTACCAGACACTTAAAGAAGACCTCTGACCAATACTACTTAAATTATTCAAAATTATAGAAACAGAGGGGGATCTCCCACACGAAACCAGCATCACTCTAATACCCAAACCAAACCAACCAAAAAAGAAAACTATTCACCCATATATTTAGTAAGCATAGCTGTAAACAGTCTCAACAAAATGCTTGAAAACTGCATACATATGTAGATCAAAAAGATCAAGTTGGCTTTATTCCAGAGATGCAGGGATGGTTCAACATATGCAAGTCAATAAATGTCATCAATAATATAAATAGACTCAAAGGCAAAAATGACATTGTCATCTTAACAGATGCAGAAAAGGCCTTTGCCAAAATTCAGCACGCATTCATGATAAAAGCACTAAAGGGAATTGGACTGCAGAAAACATACCTCAACATAATTAAAGGTGTATACAATAAACCCACAGCCAACATCATTCTAAATGGAGAAAAATTGGAAGCATTCCCATTAAAATAAAAAAACATATAAGGTTGTCCACTATCTCCACTCCTTTTCAATATAGTTCTTAAAACTTTTGCAAGAGCAATAAGCCACAGGAAGGAAATTTAAGGAGTGCTAATTGGGAAAGAAGAGGTCAAACTATCACTTTTTGCAGATGATATGATACTATACCTAAGAGATCCCAAAACTTCCACCAGAAAACTCCTATAACTGATCAACACTTTGAGTAAAGTAGCAGGCTATAAAATAAATCTACAAAAATCAGTATCCTTTCTATATATCAATAACAAGCAATTGGAGAAAGTACAGGGAAATGCCCCCATTCACAATAGTTCAAAACATAAAATAAAAGAAAATATCTTGGAATACACCTGACCAAGGACATCAAATATCTCTACAATGAAATTTTTAAATCTTTAAAGAAAGAGATTAAGGAAGACAGCAGGAGATGGAAGGACCTCCCATGCTCCCATGCTCATGGATTTGAAGAATTAATATTGTGAAAATGACCACCCTACCAAAAGCAATATATACATTCAATCCCAATCAGTCCCAATCCCAATAAAAATTCTAATGACATACTTTACAGAATTAGAAAAAAAGTCCTTAAATTTGTATGGAAACACAAAACACCCTGGACAGCCAAAGCAACTCTGAGCACAAAGAGCAATGCTGGATGAATTACTATACCAGATCTCTACAAAGCTATAGTCATAAAAACAGCATGGTACCGGCACAAAAATAGATTGATCAATGGAACTTCATTGAAGACCCAAACATGAGTACACACAGTTTCAGCCACCTGATATTTGACAAAGATGCCAAGAACACACAGTGGAGGAAAGACAGCATCTTTAACAAATAGTGCAAAACTGGATCTCCAACTGTAGAAGAATGAAACTTGATTCTTATCTTTCACCTTGCACAAATGTCAACTCCAAATGGATCAAAGACTTCAATGTGAAACTGGAGGCCCTGAAACTCTTAGAAGAAAATATTGACAGTAACCTGTAAGATATATGCATAGGAAAGAATTTGCTAAATCGGACAGCAGTTCCTCAGGAAATAAGGTCAACGACTAACAAGTGGGACTTCATTAAAATAAAAAGCTTCTGTACAACAAAAGAAATAATCAAGAAAGTGAAGAGAAAACCCACAAAGTGGGAAAAAATCTTCGCCAGTAACATATCTAACAGAAGTTTAACATCCAGAATATATAAAGAACCCAAAAAACAAAGAAGCCAGAAAGCAAATGACCCAATGAGAAGATGGGCTAAAAATCTAAACAGAGGGTTCTCAAAAGAAGAAATACAGGTGGATAAGAAACATTTTATAAAGTGTTCAACATTGTTAGTAATTGTGCAAATGCAAATTAAAACCACCTTAAGTTTCACCTTGCCCCAGACAAGATTTCTAGGATCAAGAGAACAAATGATAGAAAATGCTGGGGAGGATGTGGAGAAAAGGGAGTGCTCATTCACTGCTGATGGGATTGAAAACTCATGCAACCCTTATGGAAAACAGTGAGGCTAACTCTTAAAAAACTAAAAATGAATCTACTATATGATTCAATTATACCACTCCTTGGTATATATACAAGGAGTAGAGACAATTGTACAACCATGTTTGTTGCTGTTCTTTTCACTATATCTAGGAGATAGAAACACACTAAGTGCCCCTCAACTGATGAGTATTTAACAAAAATGTGATACATTTACACAATGGCGTTCTATTCAGCAGTAAGGAAAGATGAAATAATGAAATTTGCAGGTAAATTAATGGACCTAGAAAGTGTTATACTAAGTGAAGTAACACAAACACAGAAAAGCAAGTGTCGTATGTTTTCCCTCATTTGTGGATTATAGCACCAATCCTTATATGTGAGTACATGAATTCTGATGTAACACCAGGAGCCAGGTAAAGGTAAAGGATACACGGAGGTAAAGGAAAAGAAACAACCTGAAAGGGGGATAGTAGGGAACAGATGTTACCTGAGGGAGGTGGAAAATTATGAATAATCAGCAATGGAAGGAAGCCCTTTCAGAAGCAATATGGATGCTAAATGAAAATCTGAGTGCCAGAGTTGGGTTGCCTCCTATGAGCTGTTGGCCTGAGGGACACTAGAGGTCCCTAAAACAATAAAGCCCATGCAAATAATGTTGGTCGTACACTAGAAGTGGACAGAAACAAATCCTATTGCTGAAGACATTGCATGATGTCAGCACAGGAGAGGGAGAAATCAAGCTTAGACTAAGCTGGAAACTCCCTGCCACATGATGGGTGTCTTTCATCATGCCAAAAGGCAACACACAGATGATTGGTGGAGAATAGTTCCCTATAATTCTCTTCAATGATGGACCCTGTGTGTTGCACTACCAACATTCCAAATGAGATGTTCCTGCTGGTGCAATAGTGGAGTGTCTAGTGTATGTACAACCAGCAAATTTTTGATTGGATATAATGCCCCCTCCTAGGGGTGGAGCACACATCTGGTACTGTTGACCCAGCCAACCCTCTGTGTCAGGAGAGAAAATAGGTCCTACTGGGAAGTCACTGCAATTGTTTTGTTAGATGGAAATGATGTATCTCCTAAAGTACCGACCAAGTACTTGTGTTTATACCCACAGGTTTTTATAGCAGTCATTGTTTGGATGTTCTTGCTTCTTGCTGTGCATGTTTTCATAGTAGATGGAATCCCACTGAAACTGGCCAATAGCCCATGGAAAAAAGATGATGCAGAGACCTGAAAATTCAGTGCCTTTCTGCAACAGGAGGAAGTTCATCCCACACCTACCAACTTTTTAGGCAGAGGTTGGCAGAAAGAATGTAAGAACCAGAGGAAGGGGTGGAGTGTTAACTGGAAATATCCTCTGACCACTATGCCTGCAAGCATAGCCACATCTCCTTCACATGCTCATTAAGGAGTCGAGGGGGGAGGCAGTTACCCATCCCAATCAATCAATTGAGCTTAGTTGCATGTGGGGGGAATGGCAAAGGATATGTAAGCTGAGAACACCAAGAGGCACCTCTCTCACCATTTTTGTGTGACTATTGGGAGGGCACAGGATCTTTATCTGAGTGAGGACTTTACAGCACAGCCATAAATGTGAAGTGCTCACTCTTCTGTAAATAAACCCCTACTCTATGCTCTGTTTAAAAAATAATAAACTACTTTTTTAAAACTTTCAATGAAATAAAAGTGTTTATTTCCTCAAGATGTAGTGACCTACCCTGTTTTGATCTCTGTTGACAATCCAAGGAATTGCAATAAAAGGGTGTGAAAATATTGAGGAGCCA
>NW_008340639.1:346666-350365 GCF_000622305.1 Nannospalax galili
ATAGTAATATTGCTAATCTACACTGAGAGTCTGTGTTCTTTGACACCTGTACAAGGAAAAATCCGCTGATCATACACAAAGCAAATGTGGCTGATTAGAGCCATTTGAATTTTTCCTGCAATTAGAAATGGTGGCCTGGAAACTAGCTCTTGTCTAGAAACATTTTGTTCTACCAGTAAGTCCCTGGGGTCTTATTTAGATGCTCACATATTATTGTAATTAAATTGTTATAAATTTATTAAGGTCAGCAAATGCATAATTTCTTGGGTTTAGAACTCTTCTCTGAAGAAGAAGGCAATTCATTAGGACACACACTAATCACTCCCAAGATCGACCCAGGGGCATCAGCCTTGTTAGGTAGCCACAGTGACTCTGTCTTAATTTTACCTTATGGTTTTAGCAATTACTCCTGGAAGGGGCCTTTGGGGGCAAGCCACTTAATAAACAATTCTGCAATAAACTTTCTCAAATTTTAAGTTCTCCTCAGAGGAAAAAGAAACAGGTGACTGCACACAAATATCTAGTCAGCTGTACACAGAAGTCATTTCTGTTGTTAAAGTAAGAAAATTAAGGAAGCATCTAGACTGCCTGCTTTTTCTCTAAAGCCACTAAGCCCAGAAGAAATAAAGATGATAACTTTCACAGTCAGGAAGCAAAAAGTGTTCAGCATGCTTTTTCTTTTTTATTCAGCCTGGAACCCCAGCACATGGGATGGTGTGACACACATTCAGGGTGAGTGTCCTCTTCTCAGGCAAACCTTTCTTAAAATAGTCTCATAGGCATGCCAAAATTTCTGTTTTCATGATGATCCTAAATACATTCAAGTTGACAGTGAAGGTTACCTACCACAGTTAGTGACTCATTTGTGAAGTTTTCCCCCTTTCTTGCATTGTCAGTATGATAACTCTTACACAGGCATTTTACATTGCCTCTGCATTTTCTTTTTATATTTTATTATGTATCACTTTCTATGTATGAGTACTCGGACTGCATATATGTAAGTACACCTGTGTCATACAATTCCCACAGAGATCCCTGAAACTGGAGTTACAGATGGTTGTTAGATACCATGTGGGTGCTGGTAATCAAACACGGTCCTCTGCAAGAGCAGCTAGTGCTCTTAACCACTGAGCCACCTCTCTAGCCCCACCCCCTAAAGTTTTCACAGTACGATTAAGTTCCACTTTTCCACCATAGTAGCATGCATTCTCATTTTGGAAATCAGTATGACTTACCTCCTGTGTCTTCTTTCTCCTCTAGACCCTGTGATTTTTCTCATCTTCAAGCAACATGGATTCTTGAAGCCACAGATAGGTCTGAACCTTATACATACTATGCCCCTCAGTATTCACATAACATTGTGCTCATTATGTAAATTATGCACAGCAAGACAAAATCAACTAATAGAAAAACAGAATAATCACAACACACCGTATTAAGTTGCCACCACCACACTCTTATGTTGTGCATACATTGCTGAGTAAAAGGACAAGGGCTTGGAGGAAGCACAGCAGTTCTGCAGCAGTAGTTGTGAGGACTGAGATCAGTAGTGACTCACAAGGCAGTGGTGTGTACAGTGTGGAATGGTTTATAACATGCATGATTCACATTCTGGTCAGGACAAAGTCAGAAGAGTGTCCAACACAGTGCTCATTCATAGCAATTTGGGAACACAATCACCTCTAGGTCAAACTGAGGAAAGTGAAACTGGATGAGGACTCAGGCACCTCCCAGCACACCAGTTTGAACTGAACACAGTTCCAGAATCTGCTTCTGAGAGTAAATCAACTTATGCAAAAAATAATGCTCTGTTTGGAATTTAGAAAACTAATAAGTACTCACAATAGCAACTAATTAACAAATTAAATTTGGGTAAGAGTGATATAGATGATGTGTTATTGGAGCAGTGTGGCAGAAGCAAGAAGCAGGGTACCATGCTGTTCAACCAAAGAGAAGAAAATTTTCTCTTTTTTCCCTAAAAGTGAGAAAGGTAAGCCTGAGTTACATGAAATTCAATGTGTGAAGAAATTAATTTAAGACATCCCATTTGGAAACCAAGCTTCTATAGCCTCTATAGCCATCAAAGGCACCAAAACTCTTATATTTGGTTGTAAATCAAAATCTGCATCAGTGGTATCCTCTTTGTATTCATCTCAAATTCTGAGATTATCTCTTATTTTTCTTTTCCTCCCCACATTATGTAATTTTATTTAAGAATACTGAGTACCTCACAGAATATTTTAGAGAGCAGATAATCATGCTTGGAAGAGATGAACCCAGGCCATGAAGAGCCCAGATGTGTCCCCAAAGAGCCTGTTTCCTCCAAGGGTCAGGGCCTGCTGCAGAGAATAGACTGTGGAGAGCTAACCATCGAGGGAGGGAGGGGCTTCTGTGCCATCTTGGAGAGGAGGCATGAACGGTGGCAGCAGACAAGTGTGCAAGAACAGAATGGCCCAGCATTTACCTACCTGGGGCAAGACTGTGGTCAGGCCACAGGAGCAATCTGGAATGGCAGCCTCTGAGCCACAGCACAGAGCTGGGCACCGGGTGTTCATTTCATTGTGAGTCAACCCCCTCAATGGTATAAACTATAATAAAGTCACCTAAAGATATATTATATGGTTTGATAGCACAAGAAACCCTGAGAGAATTCCAGTGACAAAATTGATGTAGTCAGGCCCAGACAAATGAACAACAGCCTTTGGGATGTGGGTTTGGGGAAGCAGTGCTGTTCCCGCCCCCTCTGCAGGTCAGCTGGACTTTGATTCCCAAATCCAGGAGCAGCTGCCAGGAACCCAGGGGAGAGGCCAATCAAACCGCATAGGTTTGATGTGGTTAGTGATAGTCACGTGGGTTATACAATGGACTATAAAATCTGTAACTAAAAAGAGGCCAGCCACACAGAAGTGTGGTCCACGGCTTTGTTGTAAATGTGGGGGTATGCTGCAGGTACATGAAGATTTGTTAAAGGTTATGCAGAGGCTAGAAAAACTTTTGGAGAGCCCAGAGAGGGCTTGGCCACTTTGCATAATAAAAGATATGCCCCAGGCAGGGGAAGCTGAAAAGGCTACAGAGGTCCTGACAGATCCAGCTGCAGAGCTTGAGAAAAAAAAAGGCTGGACTTTTTAACTTGTGTAAGGTCCAAGGACTCAGAGGAAAAGCCAGATAATAGTACAAAAAGAGATGACCTAAAAATAAAAGTAGCTAAAGCTGCCCCTCAGATTCAACTGTTGTTACGAAAAGCAAAAAATCTAACAGTGCTTTAGCTAGGAAATATTCCACATTGAAACTGTTAAAACTAGGAAAAACTTAGAAGCAAGCAATGAAAGAGCCCCTAGCCATGTGGCTTGTGAAAGTGTGGGACATGGGAGTAAATGACGTTAGTTTAAGTCCTTCAGAAGCTTCACAGCTGAGTTATATAACTACCCATCCATCTTGTAATATAGACTTTTCAACCTAGGCCAATGCAGTGGAGAGCAGTCCTTAATGGGATGGCTGGTTGAAGGTATTAAAGATACATGGTTATCACCAAGGGAGACTAACATGATTAGCAGGGGCTGGAGGACTATAAAGGAGGGGCAGGCATTACTGAGAGAACTAGGTATGAGAAAAGCAATATATGATGTCTAGTTCACTGGGCAAGATAAGATTGAGTTCACCAGAGATATGAAGGAAAGCTTAATTCAACTGGGACCTCGA
>NW_008340639.1:350430-351131 GCF_000622305.1 Nannospalax galili
ATGGGGCAGGATCTTGTAAAGTGAGATAGCCTTTAGCAAATCTATATGATTCTGACCAGCATATAAAATGTGTCTGTAGAATAACAGAACACCCTATAAGAGATACAAAAAGACCAGACAGAAGAAATGGTCCGTTTGGATTACTCAAAGACAAATATGGCAAGACTTATGTTAGGACAAAATTCCCAGAGGAAAAAATGATAGAAAACCAAATTCAGTACTAAATGGTTTCTGGAGGGCTTTAAATCCAGAAGAACAGTTTACAAAAGCCATTCAAGGGATAAAAACTGTCCCAGGGGTCATTAAGAATCCCCAAGGATTAAATAAGATGCATTTCTCTTCTGATAAAGGCTATACTAGGGGTGGAAGCAGTTTTCCCCACCAAGTTCTCCCCCAGCAGCCAATTGTGGTCAATGGAGAAATGACAGATATGGCTAGAGTCAGGAGACAGACCCAGGACCTGCCTGCCTCAGGGAACCAACAAGTGTAAAACGAACAAGAAAAAAAAAAACCTGCCTCCTTAGCCCAGTGCATGTTCAAGCAACTGGAGCCAACACCTGTAAGTGTATCAAGAATAAAAGAATACAACGACACTCCATGTAAAATCCAAGTCCAAAATGACTCTAAAGGGATAACTAAAGATAGTAAAGAACTAACCAAATTAATATCTCATACCCATGCTATGGTACCTAACAAGTATC
>NW_008340639.1:351147-373801 GCF_000622305.1 Nannospalax galili
ATAAAACCTTCCCATGTTGTGTTAGACCTTGTCTATGATTTAATATATGATGGTACCCTTCCTTCAAGTGTTTTAAAGATGTGAAACCCATTTGAAAGATACCCAAAGAAGCATAGGTTGGCTATAGCCATAAAGTTTCTGAGAGTTTTATGGTTGGATAAGGTAAAAACAAAGGCTCCCAAAATGTTGGGGAACCCTGCTGTTTAGGGTCGCAGTCTCTCCATGTCCGGATAGCCGCAAGCCGGCTCGGCGTTTGTATGCAGAGACTCCCCTTCTCAGTGGGGCACCTTCTACCCTCTTCCTGACTCATCTTTGAAGTGCCCATCACAGAAACATGACCTCTGGAATAGAAACTATCATGTTTTAATCAGGCATTGTCTGACAGCCTGATAGAAGCCCACCGCCACATGTAAAATAAGCATCCTAGGAGCACCTATCAGCTGAGGCTTTGCTACTGCCACCACACTATAAATTCTCTAGTTTCCCCCTAATAAAGCAGAGCTGTATCACTTGTCTGGAGCTGTATCACTTGTCTGAAGCTGTATCACTGAATCCTGTGTTCTACTGCGCCTGTGACCAGACTGTGATTCAGTCTCCCCAGAGGGGGCTGTCCTTCCATCAACAACCACTCACGAAGATCTTGCTTTTGCCGTTCCTGCACCTCTCCTCGTGATCCGGTGGCCAATGGATCGCGTACACAGAGGGAGCGTCCGGCAGCTTGGAACAGAACCCGCCTGGCAGCGACCTGCAGAGTTGCCAGTGCCCGGTAGCCGCGGAGAGCCAGAGACCGGCCCAGCAGCAGCACGCATGGAACCGCCGCGTGCCCTACAGCTGGCACCCAACATGAGAGCCTCCGAACTCTGTGCCAGTCAGCAGCTGGCACCCCCTGAAACGCAGAATTCGTGAGTATCCCCTTCCATCAGAAGGGTATCAGAAATCTCTTTTTCCTTCATCTCCCATCAGGAGATTACAAGGCAGCTTTGCCTCCAAGCTGTCCCCATCTCTGCGGGATCAGAAATCTCTCTTTCCTTCATCTCCCATCAGGAGATTAAAAGGCAGCTGTGCCTCCAAGCCACCCCACTCGTGGGGCCTGGAAGTCTCTTCTATTTTCCTCCTTGTATTTTCGGTCTAAAGTCTTCGTGTGAGAACGTTAAAGACAGAGAAGCAACTGAAGCTTTCTGGTCAGGGCTACTCCTTGATGTCAGCTGAAGGTCTCTTTGCCCTCTTAACAGACTCCGACTGCCTGCACGGGTGTAGACAAAAGACCTTCTATCTATGCATCTTTCTAATACAAAAACCTGGTGACGCAGCAACCACTTAAGAGTCCTTAGGACGGTTGCCAGTTTCTTAAATATGCGGGAAGGCTGGTGCTGGGGGATAAGTGGAATCACCTGAGATTTTAATCTCAGGCATGTTCCCTTAGAAACCATCACTTCACCCTACTTTTCTATCTCAACACTGCTAGAAAAATCCCCAAAGTTCTAAGGGATCTTCACATAAGCCTTAAAGTCAGCTTCTAAAATAAACTTCCCTAATCGGTTTTGTTATCCTGCCCCCAGGGTACTCAAACCACAGCTAAAACCAGTTAGGTGAGAATTTAAATTAACTAGCCCCTGTGGAGCACTTGAAAGTTCAAGGTGGCTCACGCCGTATAAACAAACAGACAAAAGATTTAAAAAAGCCCTAAGGGCCAACTTATTTTATCTCGGGAGAATCCAAAGTCCAAACCATACAACCATTAGGAAAATCTACAGTACCAGGGGTAGGTTGCCACCCTATGAGCTGTTGGTCTGAGAGAGATCCAAGAGGTCCTCAAATTCACCAAGGCTATTGCCACTAATGTCGGCTGTAAACTAGAAAGGGTGGTAAGATCATGTTGCTGAAGACACTGCATGATGTGGGCATGGGAGGGGAAGAAGAGATGGAGCTGAGACTAAGCCAAAAAACTCCATGCACTGGATGGATGGCATTCATAGTGCCAGAGGGCGCTATGCAGATGGTTGTGGAAGAAAGGATCCCCTATGAGTCTACTCAGCAAATGGACCCCACGTGATGCACACTATGGACATGCCAAGCAATGCCTTCCAGTGCAATAATGGCTTAACCAACATACATACAATTGACAAACTTCGAATTGGATAAGGCCCACTCCTAGGGGTGGAACACACATCTGGTGCTGTAGGCCAGGCCAACCCCCTGTGTAGAGAAAGGCTGCAGTCCCTAATGGGGATGCCATCACAAGTATACTGTTTAATGAATATAGTACACCTACTGGGATATCCTCTAGGCATTTGTATTTACATTTGTGTTTGTTTAGATGTGTCTTCTTCCTTCTATTTATCTTTATAGTAGAAGAAACACCAGTAAGATAGATAAATGGTCACAGCTTGAAGATGGATAATGAAGAGGCCCCAGAAGTCACTATCTTGCCATGATACAAGAGAGATCACCCTACATCTCTCACCTCCTCCAAGTCTCATGGACCTTAGCAGAAGATTGGCAGAAAGATTTTAAGACCAGAGTAAAGGGATGGATTGTGTCCCCAAAGAGCCTTTTTCCTTTGAGGGGTGTGGTCTACTGTAGAGAATGAGCCATCATTCTTAGCTGGTGCTAAGAGCAAAAGAAGGCCTGTGACCAGGGCTAGAAGAAGAACAGAATGTGGCATCTTGTAGATTGTAGTTGCTCACGTTGTAGGGGAGTCAAGGCACTCTGGGTGGGATTCTGCTTACTAGGGAAGAAGACTTGTCTAGGGAATTCAAGGAAAGTTCTGTATTGGACTGCAGGGGACCTGCCCTATGAGGGACTGGTTCCAGGAAGGTGATATTGGTGTTGCAAAGTCTGACTCTGGGAAGGTTTACCATCCTGGTTTCCTATAGCAGACAGCCTGAGGAGTGGTAGGAAAATGGTATAGATGTGGGAGGATTAAGGAATTAGAAATGTGAAGATGATCAAAGTACATTGTATGAAATTCTCAAAGAATTAATAAAAATACATTTTAAAAATAGTAGATCAGGAGCTTAAGAGATGGCTCAGTGGTTGAGGGCACTGGCTGCAGAAGACCAGAATTTGATTCCCAACACACTCATGGCACCTAACGATGTCCTTAACTCCAGTTCCAGAAGAAATTGACACTATCTTCTGTCATGGAACACTTGCATACATATAGGCAATACACTCATACACATAAAATAAAAAACATGATAAATTTTTTAAATTATTGATCTTTTGTACATTTTACACAAAAGTTCATAGTCAAATTTAGACCCCTCCCCCATCCATACTCCTCCAGCTTCCCCATTAAACTTCATGTAATCTGCCATGCAAGTTAAGTCCTATCCAGCTAAGCATTTCTACCCATATGTCCATGGGTGCAAATTCATTCACTCGTCTATTCAACCTATCTAGAGATTTTTGGTAAGGCCTACTTTAATAGTTCCCAGACTACGGATGACCCACCATCCATTTCCCTCACACACTCTGGGCCCTTGTCTGATTGAGTTGGCTTGGGTCTTGTGCTTGATTCCTCCTTTTCACAAGTTCATATGTGCAAGCTTCCAGTGGACTGAAAGCCTCTGCTTTCTATGTTCATGAACAAAGCCTGGCTCTTACAATCTTTCTGCTCCCTCTTCTGCAATGGTCCATAAGTCTCATGTGTGGGAGGTTTGATACAGGAGTCCTACCCAGGGACACACAGTCTTCAGTCTCTTATTCATTAAAAGTTGACCAATTGTAAGCTTTTTGTGTGCATCACACTGTTTTATAAGGAAGCTTCACTGGTGAGAGTTGAGGGATGCACTAGCTTTCCTTCTACCCCCTATTCCACTATGTTCCTTGAGCCTTAGGTGTAGAGGTTCCACTCTTGATATATCACCTAGGACTGGGCATCTCTTAGATGTCTATTCTCGGTGTCTGACCAGTTGCAGAGTTCTGCAGTAGCCTCTATTTGTTGCAAAAAGAAGTTTCTTTATATCTCTAGAAAAATGAAATTTCTTACCTTATACTAAAATAAGGATCATTACATTTACAGACAAGTATACCGTACACCATTCATCAAATTAAAAAAAATGTTTTTTAAAACATCCATAGCAAGTGAGGTGTAGTGCCATGAGTCCCTCTTCCATCCTTTCCTGATTTGCAACAAGCTCATCTTTCTTCAGAACAATTTTGAAACTGATAGATTCAGAGAGATGGATAATCTTTCCCTTCAGTCATATTCCTCCTGATGACCCCACCATGCTCATATAGTTTCATCCCAGTAATCACACAGATGGTCTAGTTAAGGAAAATGGGTCACAAAAGAAAATCAAAAGTCATGAACCTAGCTGGGTGTGGTGATGTTCATCTTTAATTCCAGCACTCAGGAGGCAGAAACAGGCAGATGTGTATGTGTGTGTGAGGCAAGGCTGGTCTACATACTGAGTTCCAGGGCAGCCAGTGCTACTTAGTCAGACCCTGACTCTTACACACACAAAACTGGCACCAAGGGACATCTGGATATAAATGCTTGACAAGATAGGACTTAAGATGTATGACAGGTTACCTGAAGTCTTGTTGGTGGGCAATTGGAGGGTATAGAGGAGGATGAGGCTCTAAAATTGATTAATATGTATTATATGAAATGCACAAAATCTCAGTTTAAAAAAGGGAAAAAAAGATGAACCTGGGAAAGGGACTGCTAAGGACGAGGGGAGTAGTTGATATGTTTGGAAGGGAGATTAGAAATGGTGGGAGGGAGTGTAATCTGAATACATTTTACATATATATGTAGGAAATTGTGAAATACCCATATAAATAAATAAAAATAGACCAATACAATATTAAGAAATTGTGTTGAATCAGTCTACTGCCATGTAACTCAAACAGCACAGCACAATGCTTTGTGCAGAACAATGAATTTTTTAGTAACTGAGGTGGTATAATTTTATAATAGACCTTTATTGTTATATTTCTGTATGTGTTTGTGTGTATGTGTATGTCTCTGTGTCTGTGTCTCTGTGTGTGCATGTGTGTGCATGTGTGTACGCATGTCTGGAGGTGTACATGCCTGTGTGTGATGTAGAACCCAGAGGCTGACATCTCATCTCTTAAGTTCATCTATTGCCCTACACTTTGTTTTGTAAATTGGATCTCACAGAACCTGGGTATTGACTCACTGTTTCTGAGATTGTCTGACTAGTGAGCTAACAGGATCCTCTAATTTCTGTGTTCACATATTACACTGGAATTGCTCCTGCTAACGTAGTTGGCTTTTAGCTTAATTACATGGGTGCTGGGAATCCCAATTAAGGTCCTTAAGCTTGAGAAGGAAACATTGCACACAGTGAGATATTTTTTCCAGCACCGAAGATTGTATTTGGTAAGCTAGATTTTAAAAATTTGTAATCATATATGTTTAAAAACCAAAAAATTGAAACGAAGAATGGATGAGAAAATTGTTTCAACAGTGTTTTCGTTACTTTTCTAATGCTGTGATAAAACATTGTGACCAAGAGAACTTAAAAGGAAGAGTTTGTTTGAGCTTATGTTTCCAGGGGAATTAGAGTCCAGAAGGGAAGCATGGTGGCAGGAGGTGGCTGGAGCAAGAACTGACCCTAGCTGTCACATCTTCAAGCATGCACAGAAAGCAGACAGCAACTGGAGAACAGGCAAGGCTTAAGAACCCCCTAAGCCTGCCTCCAATGACGAAGTATTTCCTTCATCATAACCACACTTTCTAAGACCTCCAAAACAGTGCCAACAACTGGGAACAAAAATGCCCAAATACTTGAAAACTATGGGGGACAGTCTCATTCAAACCACCACAATGAGTATAAAATATCAAATTATAACAATTATGGATTTGTTCTATAAAATAAAATGGAAGTATATGCGTATATTGTGCATATTTAAATGGAAATATAAAGTAAGTTTTGATACTTTTCTGGTATATTGAACTACTATTTCTTTGACAGTATGAGGATAGGCAGTATTGTTGCTGGGAGAAGTCCTCACATTCCCACCCCTCCTTTAACTTAAGACCTTCATCCTTCCTGGAACCTGAAAATCCCACTGGCTCACTATGAATATTTGATCCATGAAATAATAAAATCATGTGAAATGTAACCAAGAGAATTGTCAGGAATCACAGGCACATCTAATGATTTCACGCTGAGAAACCAACCCAGCCAAAGAAACAAGACAGCTGAAAACTTTGTACAAATTAATTTATCAAATCAATTGTTTGGAATTATTAAAAAGAAATTCAGTTTTAGCCTGATGTGCAAGAGTGAAACAGAAAAAATAAATAAGATAATAAAAGGTAAAAGTCAAATATATTGCAGTATGAATTACATTACATAAATTGCATCGATGAAAATTCTTATGGTTCAACTATGGACATGCAAATGGTGATGGCACAGAATTACATGATAATAATAAAAACATTTAATGAGAGATACAAAGTGCATTCAACATTTGAAATCTTTTATTATAGTGACCAATACATCATTTTTAGTATGTAAATCTGTAAGAAATGATGTTGGTATTTTTTGTAACATTGCCAATCCTTGGAACTTCTTTCCTTTTTGTTTTGTTTTGATGTTTGTTTGTTTGTTTGTTTTTTGAGAAAGGGTCTACCTGTAACCTCAGATGGCCTGCAACTTAATATGTAGACCTGTCTGGCCATGATATCACAGAGATCTACCTGCCTCTGTCTTCTGAGTGCACAGACAAAAGATGTGAACCACCATGCCAGGCTCATGCTTAAATATTCAAAGCATGTGGTATTGTTGTTGCTGTGTCCAAGGATGTAATTGGATGTGATTGTATACATACACATAGTGCGTGTAAGGAGATACTGAAACTTATATTTATCTCCAAGTAAACTGAAATAACAAAATATAATTTGAATGTTAAGTAAGAAAATAGATTTCCTAATGACAGTGACAGTGTAATGTCCATAGAAAAATGTTCTTGCTCCTTAAAAATTAACATCAGTGTTACAAAGGAGTCCAAATGACCGAAAACATTCCCTGTATCTAGTGTTGGCAAAGACTAATAGAACAAAAATAACCTTTTCACATTAAATTCTCCACCTGACAGTAACTTCCTTAAAGCCCCCTTCATGGTTTCATTTCTAAGGCTGTAGATAATAGGGTTGAGTGATGAGCAAAGTACTGTGCAAAATACAGAAAATATGAGGTCAAAAGAAGTTGGGGAGTCTGAAGTTGGTTTTCAAAATGCACAGGTTCCTGTAGAGAGAAAAAAGTAGACCACACAGAGGTGGGGCAGGCAGGTGGAGAAGACCTTAGAATGAACTTTAGTAGCAGGCATCCTGAGGACTGTGAAGAATATATGGATAGAGGAGAGGGTAATGGCAATGAAGCAGAAAAATGCGACTACAGACAGCAAAGCAATCCAAAGTAGTCATTGCAGCAGGAGAGTTTGACTAATTGGGGGACATCACAGAAGAACTGGTGAATTGTTTTGGGCCTGCAGAATGTCATAGAGAATGTGGTTGAGGTGAACAATATTCCAGAGATGCCTCTGCTAAGCCACACAGCTGTCACAGCCCACCTGCACATTCTGGGACCCATGATGCCCTCATAGTGCAGTGGGAAGCAGACTGCCTCACAACGGTCATAGGACATCACTGTGAGAACAGCCCAATCACCCCATGCCAAAGATGTGAAGAAGAAAACCTGAAGCACACTCAGCATAGGAAATGTACCCAATGCCAGTAAGGGAATTATGGATATATTGGGGGATGGTGACAGAAAGTAAGGAGCGATCAAGAAGGGAAAGGTGCTTCAGGAAGTAATACATTGGAGACTGGAGCTGTGGGTCCAGAGTTGTGATGGTGATGATCTGCCAAGCTCAAGAAGTACATCACAAAGAAGAGCCAAGTTTGTGGGATCTGAAGCTCATGGGTATCAGAGAAGCTCAGAAGGACAAATACAGTAATTAGTCATTGTGGTTGTTTGTCATCATCGTTTTGGGAATGGATATTGTGGAAGTAGCTAGGGAACAAAAATAAATACAGTAGGGAGTGATCCAAGAATCTGTGCCTTTATTTAGCACTGCTGATTTCAACACTTAATCCAAGGATCTGTAATTCAGTGGTTATGACCTCAGTGGGAAAACCAAAGGCTCAAACATACCTTTCTAATACACAGAGTTTTCAGATAGTTCTAGGTAAACAAGAGTTATGGGTGAATCCCAGTGTTGTCTAGTTACTCATACTGTCATGCAAAAAACCAAAATTCTAAGCACTATTGTTTTAGTCCATCCAAGTCACTATTCTTTTTCCACATAAATGTCCATTTCTCTGATTTAATGTTAGTATAAATGAACTGGCAAACATTTCCTTAAGGAATCCTGAACTGTGACCAGGACACATTTGTTTCATGTATTTCACTTTAGTGTCACATGAATGATCCTATAAAGAGAATAAGATTTAGGATATTGAGGTGTCCTTCCCTGTAGTAGGTGATACTTGACTGAGCATTACAGTGAGATACACCTTTTTTATGCATCGTATGACCAGAATATATCTTTTTATTGCTCTTCCAAATGCAAATGTATATCACTGACTCATGGGGAAAATCAAGAGCAGAACTAAGGAAGCTGATCAACACTTACCATGACTCTATGCAGGTTGTCTCATTCCTTCCCCCAAAGATAGCTGTTTGAAACTTCTATGTGAGTTCTCACTGTACTTGGCTGCTCTTCTTATCATTTCTCTACAGTCCAATCCTTGAAATATCTCCTGATCACTCACTAAAAGAAAATAGAGTGACAAATACAGGAAAAGTGGTTTTACATTAGGAATGACACATTTGGAATCCCCAGTGTGTAATTTCAGAAAAACAGGAGCCATACCATTTTGGCCATTCTGATAAGAAAGAGAGAGAGAGATTCAGTCCATTGTTTGACTTTTGTGGGATGGAGTTAACCAAGCTTTCTCTCCTGTGCAAATATATCCTGGCATTGGAGGGCTGAGGAATAGCCACCAAGGATTTTCATCTTCCAGCATGTATTCTTGTGTGAGATTTAGTGGCAACTCTAAAAATTGATCTAACTTTTGGGGGAGGGGCTTTATTTTAGAGCCTTCCAAATCCCATTGTATGTTTTCTTGTGTCTCGGTGATTTATCCACTTAACAATGATGTCTGGGAGAATCCTCAGTCCTGGTGCTAGCACACTGGCCCCAAAATTGTTCCTATGAGACAGGTAATACCAGTTTCTAATGTAGAAGGTACAGACTTTGTTCACATCTTTATTTTGTAAACAATGATTTAATCATCTGAGCTTTCACTTTCTATGCCCTGTTTCCTGGCAAATCCATTCAACTTGATTCTAATACAGTTGCCTGTCAGTGCCAGGCATGGTGGCAGAAGCCTGTAGCCTCAACTCTCTGCTGTTTTGTAAGGGTCAAAATCAGATTCAGCTTGAGCTCATAGATGCTGAGAGGAAATAAGGGAGAAGGGAGGTGCTAATACATAAACTCCTTATTGGATTTTCACTTTAGCAGCCACATCAAAAAAAAAAGCTCTTGATTCTTACAGAATACGGAACTTAAACATTCAATACTTCTTGAATTCCCTCAACATTGTTGATTTCTTCAAAATCTCAAACCACATCATGGAAAAAGGACTAACAAAATGTAGGAAACCAGGATGCCAGGCCATAGGGTGAGATGAGCCTAAAGCCTTTGAGTCCAGGTTGCATTCTCTGCTAAAGGGAGGGGCACTGAAAACAGTAACTCTGATAATCCCTGTCTTGCAGAACACTGCAAGACTGGCAGAAGAAAGCTACCTGATCATAAGTGCAGGCTCCTTGCTCTGTGGGAAAGTCTCTTGATCAAAAACTCTTAATTCATCTCCTTGTCCTGAACAAATAACTCAGCTATCCTTAGCTAAGAGATTGGGCCAGGTTAAAGGTTTACTCCTGAGCTAAAAGCTAAAAGTTTACCATGCTTCTAACTCTAAGAACGAAAACATTGTTGCCAATGAATTACCAGGTGGGCATTGATAACTTTGAGTAAAAGTTTAAACACCCTTCTGGCGCCAACTAAGAGACTATGTCCTGTTTCTTTGTACCCTAAATATTTGTATGTGATTTCCATATACCATGTGACTACCAGTTCCTTGGGATGTATAAAAACCATCTAAACTTTGAAATAAATGGCTTCTTAAAAAGACATAAGTCCCAGGGTCCAAGGCTATCACTGATCAAGTCTCTCTGCCCCAAAGCTAATCGGTCCCCCACTGAGCAAAGGAAACATGAGTCCTGAAAACTGACAATCAGAATTATGCTCCTAACATCTTCTTCCTAATTTCTTCTCAGTTATTGTGGAAAATCTTGTGACTGATTTTGCCTTTTGCCGTACATGCCTATCATGCTGGAATGCAGTGCTTCCTGTTTCTTATCAGAGAGAAAACTTTGTAAGTCACATGGTTTCCAGGAATCTAAAACTTAGAGAAACTGAAACTTATCATGCTAATAGGGCATCTGGCCCACTAGATTGTAATAAGATACTAGCCTGCCATGCTAATAAGGGATCCCATATGCTGTGTTATGATTGGACTATTACCCCTATATAAGCCTGTACTTTCCTGCAATAAAGCAGATCTGTGTCACTGAACCTGGTTTCCTACATCTGAATGCAGCGACGCTGGTGCAGACGCCTCACCAGGCCTGAGGTCCAGACCAGATGGCTGATTGGAGTAACTGAGAGAGCAGGAGAGCAACCATAGCCAGAGGAGAGCAGCCACAGCCAGCGACAACACTACATCTTTAAAGAAAACTGACTCTATGGCTGGAGAGATGGTTCAGAAGTTATGAGCAATAGCTGCTCTACTGCTCTTTCAGAGAACAAAGGATAAGTTCTCAATAACTCCAATTCCAGAGATCTGTTGTTCTCTTCTGACCACCACAGGAATTGTATGACATGGGTGCACTTCCATGTAGGCAGGCAAAAATATTCATACACCACAGTTGAGAGAGAGAGAGAGAGAGAGAGAGAGAGAGAGAGAGAGAGAGAGAGAGAAAAGGGAGAAAGGGAAAAGAAAGAAAGAAAGAAAGAAAGAAAGAAAGAAAGAAAGAAAGAAAGAAAGAAGAAAACTGACTCTTCCCTCTCTTAGCAACTATCAAGTTCCAATACCTCCTCAGATAGGATGGAAGTTTGTACTCACCTACATTTCCATGCTGTAAATTTTTCTGGCTTAAGCTTGAGCAGGTCTTATGCATTCTGTCACAATCATTGTGAGATCATAAGTGAAGACACCCTGTCTTATCCAGAAATTGGTTTGATTTCAGTCATCCACTGACTCTGCGACTTCCTATGTAGACAAGGCTTGACATGAACTTACAGAGATTGGCCTGCCTCTACTTCCCATGTGCTATAATTAAAGGCGTGCATCACCATTCCCAGCTTGGAGGTAAGGTGAGTTTCTTGCAGATAACAAACAGATAATTTTGTGTCTTAATCCAGTCAACTAGTCTGTGTCTTTTGACTGGGGAGCTGAGGCCATCAATATTTAGTTATTATTCAAAGGTGTGGATTGATTATTGTCATCTTATTTTCTGTTTATGTTCCTAGTCTTATATTTTGTTTCTGTACATTATGCCTTCCTTTAATTTCTTTCTGTAACTTCCTGAGTACAGTCTTTTTTTTCTTCAGTCCTTTGTGCTGCTTTATTTTAAGTATTCTCTGTAGGTTTGATTTGTGGACATCAGTTCTTTCAGTCTATTTTTATCATGAAAGACTGACTATGACAGAGACAGTTTTGTTGGCTAAATTATTCTGTTTTGGCATCTGTGGTCATTTAGAACTTGAAATACTTTGCTCCAAGATTTTTTGGAGTTTATAGTTTGCATTGAAAAGTCAGTTGTAATTCTGATGGGTTTTTCTGTATATGAAACCTTGTTTATCTATAGCAGTTTTCAGTACCCTCTCTTTGTTCTGTACAATTGGTGTTTTTACTATGATATGCCATGGGGCATTTCTGTTCTTGTCATGTCTAATTTGTTTTCTATTTCCTTCTTGTACCTGTATAGGTATGTCTTTCCTTACTTTGGGGGGAAGTTTTCTGCTATAATCCCGTTGAATTCTTTAATTCCATCTTTATCAGCATGAATTTATTTTCTGCTTATATCTCTTTTGTGAATTCACTTTTCAAGTTTGGTATTTTTTTTATTTTATTCAGTCATATATTTGTATTTTCTTGAGCTTCAGTCAGGAGTTTATCCCTATTCTCTTTGAATTGTTTGGTTTCTGTGCGTTCTTCAAAGGTGTTGAATTCTTTGATCATGTTTATGATAGTTAGAAGTCAGAAGAGAGTGTCAGATTCCCCTGGAACTGGAGTTAAGGATGGTTCGTAACTTCTATGTAGGTGCTGGGAATCGAATCCGGGACCTCTGCAAGAGCAATCAGTGCTCTTAACCACTGAGCAATCTCCCCAGCCCTGTAGTACATTTTTCTAAGACTAGTGGATTTTGGTCACTACATATTATCTTGTTCTTTCATGTTACTTGTGTTTTTTCACTGTGGTTTGGTCCTATGCATTTCTTTGGTTGGTGTGTCTGAAATGAAATTCTAGTCTGTTTTTGTTTATTTGAAACGTCGTTATGTTTATATTGTTTTTGTAATTTGATTGCTTTCTGGTTGTGTATGAATAGTTAGATGGTCTATGCATCAAGTTCTTACTTTTGTTTAGTGGTGGGACAGGATTGTTCTAAACTGATAGTCAAGAGCTCTCCAGCAGGGTGAAGGGGCCTACACCCAATTCAAGACCATAAGGTTTCAGTGGCTGGGTTCTGGCATGCTAATCAAGAGGTCTCAGGTTGGAAGATTAGGAGGGACCCCAGGGACAAAGCAGGAATAGAGACAGTGTGAGGAGGATCTAAGTAGCTAGACAGAGTAGGTATGCAGCATAGAGAGTGGGAATGTAGTTGGTCAGACTGCAAGGTGTTCAAGGCTCAGTGGTAGTTAACAGGTTCTGTCTTAGGAGACTAGTTCAAATGTCTCAGATCATATGAGTTGGAGAGGTGAGGCTAGACCTAAGGCAGGATGGGGATACCTTGTGGAGAGAATATAGCTGGTTATGGTTTGGGAAACTCAAGATGCAGTGGGTGCAGTCTGGCTTACTAGGGGTGTCTGGAGATATCAAGCATGATGATCAGGTGTGGGACTTAGGGCCAAGGTTGAGGGGTGTTGGAAGTGTGGAGAGGTCTACCTACCTAGGATGTATAGCTGTGGGCCTTGGAGCAGAAGAATGTATGTGGCACGGGTTCAGGGAATCAAGAAGCACTGGTTTATAGATTTTTAAATATTTGTATCTCATTGGATGTTGTGCCTATTTGAATTATTTACTTCATCCTATTTTAACCTTGGTAAGTGATATACATTTAGAAATTTGCCCACATTATTCAGATTTTCCATTTTGGCAGAATATAGACTTTTAAAACACATCCTTCTTATCCTCTGATTTTCCTCAGTGCCTCTTGTAATGTCTCCTTTCACATTTCTAATTTTACTAATTTTGTTAGTCTATATCTTTCTCTTGGGTAATTTGGATATAAATTTATCGATCTTCTTAACATTTTCACAGAACCAATTCTTTGTTTCATTGAATATATTACTATTTTTGTTTCAGTTTTATTAGTTTCAGCCCTGATTTTAAATAATTTCCCCCCATTGACTGGTTTTGGTTACTGTTATTCTTTGTTCTTCAAAGACCTTCAGGTGTATCACTAAGTTTTTAATTTGAGATATCCAAAACCGTCTGATGTATGCACTTAGTGCTATAAACTTTCCTTTTAGGACTTCCTTCTATGTCTCCTGTAGATTTTGTTAAGCTTGAGTCAGAGCTTTCTTAAGTTGGTTGAAGGCAATATCCTGCATTTCTCCCCAAACTGGGTCAGGTCCCTGGCTCCCTGTTGCTGCCTATAAAGGTTAGCAATTTCAGCAAAACCCAGTATCCATAGGCAGCAGTAGCCAGCTGCTCCCAGGAATTCTCTGATTTGCCTCCTGGTCTTAAGCTTTGGTATGTTCAATATAGCCTGGATCCTATCAGGCCCCAGGGAGTATTTTCCTTTACTAATTTTATAGCCCAGATAGGTGACTGAGTCCAGACAAAGTTGAGCCTTTTTGGCAGACACCTTGTAGCCCAAAGCATCTAGTTCCTTCAACAAGTTCTCAGTGTCCTGAGTACAAGTCCCCTCTGAGTCTGCTGCCAAGAGCACATCATCCACATACTGTAACACAGTGATTTCAGGGTTAGCTTCCCTGAAGGGGACTAAATCTCTTTGGAGGGCCTCATCCAACAGAGTAGGGGAATTTTTAAACACCTGAGGTAGTCTAATCCATGTTAATTGTCCATTATAAGATCCATCTGGGTCAGCCCATTCAAAGGCAAAAATTAGCTGGCTACCAGCAAGGTAGAAAAGTGTCCTTCATGTCTAAAACTGAATAGACTGTCAGGCAGGTGGGAGTTCATTGAGCAGAGTGTAAGGGTTAGGGAGAGTAGGGTGTATGATTTTGACCCTTTTCTTGACCTCCCTGAGGTCTTGAACAAGTCTAACTCAGTAGTTTCTGGCTTTGGAACAGGAAGCAGAGGAGTATTCCATGAGGAGTGGCAAGGCACCAAAATTCCTGCTTCTCTCAAGTGGTTGATATGCTTAGCAATTCCCAGGCAGGCTTGGTGACTTATAAGATATTTCCTAACCTTGATGAGAGAGGCAGTTCTGGTCATTTGGACAACTATTGGTACTTAATGCTTTGCCAGCCCTGGAGGGTTGGTCTTAGCCCAGACAGTGGGAATTTCCTCTGTCCACTTATCTAGTAGTGGGGAATCCTGCTGATTACCAAGATTTTTGTATAACCAATACTCTTCAGACACAGGGCAGTTCACCAAAACAGTGAGTGATTGTAGGTCCACATTAATAGCAACCGCAGTAACAGATCTTGTCCAAGGACTAGGTATGGGCAATCAGGCATAAGAAAGAATGAATGAGTTACAGTTCCTTTTTCCAAATCTGTAATCTTTGCTTGAGTTTGAGGATATGCTCAGATCCTTCCTATTGCTCCTTGGATGTAGACCTTGTCCTTGATCATGGGCCCAGCAGGTTTCTTTAAAACTGAATAAATAACCCCTGTGTCTGCCAGGAATCTGGTATCCTTCCCTTCTATTTTAAGAGTCACCATATTCTCTAGGGGATCCAGGGAGAAGCCTTGGCCCCGTCATTGCTCAGTGGCAGGTAAGACAGAAGCTGTTTTACAGGACATTCATTTTTCCAGTGGCCTCTTTCTTTACAGTAGGCACATTGGTCCTTTTCCAATTTACGTCTCTCGCCTGGCCCTTTGGTTGCCTGTTATCACCTCATTGGGGTTGGGGCCGTGTGCTGGGTGGCTTTTCCCAAGCTGCCTTTAAAATCTTCCCAATTTCTCTTCCTTGTTCCTTTGTAGGGCTATCTCGGCTATAGTAGACCTTTGGGGAAATTTCCACCAATTCAGAGATCAGCTTTCCCTCAAACCCTTCTAACCTTTGGAGCTTTCTCCATATGTCTGGGGCTGACTAAGAAACGAAAACCATGTTATTCGGTTTTCGATTCTCGGGTGCCTCTGGATCGATAGGAAAGGCAATAGGTACTGTAAAGCCTTTCCAATAAGGCAGCAGGTGACTCATCTGGCCCATGGAGGGTATCACTCACCTTGGTGAGATTTTTGGGTTTTCTAGCTGCCACCCTTAGTCCCTGAAGCAGAGCCTGGCAATACTGAAGGAAGTGCTCCCTACCTTGGTCAGTGTTGGACCAAGGTAGGAGGAGTAGAAGGGAACATGTTCTCCAGCCTATCAGTATTCTGAGTGGGGAGTCCAACAGGTCCCAAGACAGAGTGAACAGCCTCTTGGACTCGGGTCCATTCCTCCAATGTCAACAGGATCTGTAAAAGCTGATGATAGTCTTCCCAGGTGGGTAAATGCGTGCTAAAAATTGAACTGAGAAGGTCTATAAGCCATTGGGAGTTTTCAGAGAATGGAGAATTTTGACTCTTCCAGTTGTACAAGTCAGTGGTGTAGAAAGGGGAATATACCAGCATAGTCCATCCCCCAGGCTGGCCGGTTGGGGCAGCCACTTCCTTGAGGGGAAGGATGGGGGCAGGGGCAGGAGGAGATTGAGACTTCCCATGATATGAGGCCCCCAACCATGTATGGGAAGGACTAGCTAGGGGCGTTGGGCATCTTCCTGCTGCTCTAGGATGCTGAACATAAGGGGGTGGCCAATCAACCTCCTCTTCTCTGTTGGGGTCCTGGAGAACAGGGTAGATCTTGTTAGGGCATCGTGTTACAGGAAGGATAGGCTTAAAGGAGGTGGCAGTCTTTGTGCTTGCCCCCTTGAATTTTGCAATGCAAGAAGGGGGATTTTCTAGCAGATCCACCCAGGTGGAGATGTAGGGGATTTGGTCTGGGTGATGGTCATAGGTGAATCTGCAAACAGCATAAGCAAGGGTTAGATCAAGGGAGCCTCCTGATGGCCAATCAAGACCAGAAATCTGTGTCCAGTCTAGTTCACAAAGGGCACAAAGTTTGGGGGCCTTGGGTCTAAACCCCATGCTCTCAGCTCTCTTCTTGAAATCAAAAAAGTCAGTCAACATACAATCAAGGAGGGTAGAGGACACAGAAGACTGAGACTGGTCCATAGTGACAAACAACAAAGAAGCAGACCCGACAACAAAAGACTTAGACACAATAACAAAGCCAAGATGTCAGGATCATCAAGATCCCAATGAGATCGACCTCGGGGATGTCTCCTCTGATGGTCGACTAGGTGGGTGATTGCTGCATCCAGCTTCCTACCTAGTATCAAGGCATCGAGCCAGAAACCATAAACCAGAAATCAGAAACCATAAACCAGAACAGAACCAGACTTGAGCTCAAAACTCCAAAAGGAAAAAAAAAATGCTTCTCCTTACCTCCTGTGGCATGGCAAGTGACTCCAAAAGCAGAAGGCCGGGGCTGAGGAACATCTCTCAGAGGCCTTCCCCTTGCAGTTCCGACCCCTGGGTGGTGGCAATCTCGTTGGAACCTCCAAATGTTATAGTCTGATAACTGCCAAGAATTCAACCACAAGGTAGGAAGGATTTTATTAACAGATTTTATTAATGGCCAGGCTATCCCTGCACTCTGGGAGTGAATACAGAGAGCAGCCCCAAAGGGAGTCTGCAAAGACTTTATACATACTCAGATATTTCTCAAAAGCAGGAAAACAAGGGGGCCAATCATCATGGTTCAAATTCAAGCATGTATTTGCATAGGTCAGTAAAAATTTAAAATTATTATTGAACCCCTAAAGCAAGCAAGCAAGCATGGACAGAAGCAGATATGGCATTAAGCAACAGCTTATCTCATCTCAGCTGGGCATGTGGCAGCTTCTACGAATTCCTGGTCCCCATAGGGTGTAGGCAATTTCGGGGAAACTGGAAAATAACTAGGCCAAGTCACACAGGATGGTAAGATGGATGTCTTTTAGTCAGGGGCTTGCTACAATTAACCTCTGCTCAAATCTCTGGTCTTCAGCTGTAGCCGTAAAATATGTTTTAGCATATGTAACAAGCAAAGACAACAGTGATTTCATGGGCTGTTTTTCAATGTGGAAGAAATTAATCAACATTTAGAGTACAACTTCAGTAATACATTAGAGATGTAATATAATCTGTGTTTCAGGTAGGAGAGAAATCATGTTTCAGTTCATGTTCTTCGTTTTGATCATTAGTGTGTTTGTATAACCTTCCATTTACCCACCCCTGAAATGCATGCTCATTTTTAAGGGCTTGATAAGAGGTTAAGAAGTCTCATGTTCCTGCGTTTTATTTTATTTCTCCCAGTGTGTTCTAGGCACAAACTATAAAATGAAATCTGTTCACAAATGAAATCTGAGAAACTGAACTGTGCTGCCTGACCCCACATCAGCACAGGTATTTTCCATCTAGCACTGGTCTCTCCTGTGGAAACCCAAAAGCAGCCATTCTGTGCTCTCTCACATCAATTTTGCAAAGAATCATCTTTATTTTGGGTTATTACACATTTACATCCTGATACTGACAGGCTGTTGGGTTTTGATTATATAAAAGTGGCTTTTAGGACCAAGCATGGTGGGAGAGCACTGTAATTCTAGTTCTTGTCACAAGAACATCCTGAATTATACCCAGCATGGGATTTTTATCAAGACCCTCCTTTGAACTTCTGTTCTATGTGGCACAGTTGAAAGCCTCTCATCTCCTGCTCTGTGGGCTGCATTCACTACTTCAGTTCTTCCATTATGGCCTCATGTTTGTTGATTCCTTCAAAGTCTCATGTGCCACAGTAGGAAACAAGAGAATCGGAGATCTCAGCTATGTTTCCCATAGGTCCCCTCTTTCCACATTCTGCTTTAAAACATTTTCTTTGATGTTGATAAAATGATAAACAGAATTCTTGTTCATAATAAAAACTTTGTAGTGATTCATTTAATACCAATTGCTTTATCTTTCACCTAAAAATGTAGTCAGTGGACTGAGAAGAATGCTCAGTAACAGTGAGAATTCATTTGTATGAGAGGATCACATGCTTGAGCCTGACCAAAGCAGGTCACATCAAGTTACATAGAAGTTTCTTCATCTTGAAATTAAGCATTTCCGTCTCTATGTTCATAGGAAAAATTTTAAGATGCAGCAATCTTAAGTAGCAAAATTGAGTCTGAGTTCAAAAATGTTGAAAAAATTGTTTTTAAAAAAATTACACGAACATGTGAGTTTCCTTCAGTCTCTCCTGATGATATCAGAGAACTTTTGGAGAAGTGTTTGAATATTTTACAGAATCTTCACACACGAAATCATGTAAAATCATGAATTTTTCTGTTTGCAAACTTTCTCAAGTTGCCCCTTATCATATTAACGTGAGTTGAAATCATGAGATTTATAAACCTGTTAATTTTTTAGGAAGAATTAAAATCATTTTTGTTACTCTTCCAAACTAAATAAAATTATAAGATTGAATTAGAATTGCCATAAGTATATATTTCCCTTTCCTCATGTGAACATTGAAAACCCACCCCAGGAGTCTGAGGGCAGCTCTCCTGGCTGATTAACTTCTGACATTTTTCATCCACAATCTTGGGTTTTGAAAACATATTGTTTTCCTTGAGTAAGTGTTGGAGGTGATTTTTTTGGTGGCAGGGGATACTTTTAGAAATGGAAGACTGTACTATGTTTGACAAAATTACTTCATTTTCTCTGACCCCATGCCACTTAGGATGTGGAGTCATTTAAATTTCCACACAGCCTTTGGAGGATTAGTGAGCTTGGGGTTCCTTGGTCCCCAGCTCATTATAACTCAGACCTGAACTTACACTCAGGATTCTTGACTCATGAGGTTTCAAGTGACCAGGAAGCTGGGTTCCTGGCAACCTCCCAGGTAAGATATTACTGTTGGTCTGAGCACTGCAGGTGGGGCGCCATTGAGTAACTCAACTGTGCATTTTTGAGAGCTAACAGGAAAAATGTAAACATTTATAAATACACCTGACTCTCTGAGGCCTTTTGGAAAATTGAGAAATCATAGTTTATTTTAACTTTTTTTCTTGAAATGAGTGCTACATGTGAAATATCATGTTCTCAACAGCTAATTTTCTATCCATTGTGACTGCTCAGAATGAATAAAAGTCTAAGAAATCCTGAGCTATATCTAGCAAAAATGTCTAAAATATTCATGACATTACAAATTTTATTAAAGTTTTATAAACACTTAGCAATTGAAAAGCATTAGCTAGTAAACATAGTGAATTTTTTATTTCTCTATTTCTAAAACTTTTAATATAATGCAGTAATAACCATATGACTATACAGTTACAGATATTTATAAAAATTATTTGTTTGGCTTTCTTCAGAGATAGTATCTCTTCATTGAATTCTAATTTCAAATTTTGAATTGCTGTGTTTTGCTAGAGTTATATTTGATTTTGGGGGTTGAGTGCTAGTGTAAATGCTATTCTATTTTTTATTTCAAATCCCATTTGTTCACTGCTGGTCTAACTTAATGATGACCCTCCTTTGCTGTCATTGTTTATTAATTCCAGGAGTTTGTCACTGCTGTTGTTAATCACGTAACATCTACGTAGATGGTTATCTGTAAATAACAGAGTTTTGTTTCTCCCTTCTCAATCTGTATGCCTTTTCTCTCTTATTATTTTATTGTGAAGAAGGAATTATTCTTGCCTGTTCTTAACCTTGGTAGGAAAGCTAATTTCTTACTGTTAAGTCTGATGTTGACTGTGAGGTTTTTTGGGTATTCTTTTTGAAGTAGAAGAACTTCTTTTCTTATTCTTTACTGAGAAGTAGTTTACTTTAGAGGGTATAAAAATACCTTGTCAGGTGAATGTTCAATAGTTAACTAATAATAATAGTTTAAAAGTTAACATTCAATACTCAACCGAAAATGATACAATAGTCTCCAAAAGCAAATGTTTATTTAGTTATTTTTATTTTATGTATATAAGTGTTATGCCTGCATGTAGGTAAATGCACTCATGTCAAACATACCTGCGGAGGACAGAAGAGGCTGTCAGATCCCCTGGAACCGGAGTTACAGACAGTTAACTGCCTTGTGGGTGCTGGGATATAAACCAGGGTCTTCTGCAAGAACACTCAGGGTTTTCAACCTCTGATACATCTCTCCAGCCCACATTTACATCTTTTATCCCCTTCTTGTCTCTGCCCCCTTACAGTTTTCTAATTTTTATTCTGAATTCTGCCACTTTATTGGGAAAAATTTCCTACTTTTCCCTCTGTATTTATTTATTATTTTCCAGCATCGTGTGCACTTCGTTTCCCTCTATAACAATTTCCTGCTTCCCTTTTTCTCTTTCTCCCTGTTCTCCCTTCTTCTTTCTTACCTTTCCCCATCTCCATTATCATCTCACTCATCCATTGTTTCCACAGTCACTACAAGTAATACTTAACTCTGCTACAGAAGTTCTTTACATAGTAAAGAGTGCTGTACTCCCATCATGTGGTAATCCACAATGTTTATTTAGCAAAAAAACCCTAAATATACATTAACTTATTGAAAGAATACGAGTATGAAAGTAATTGATACATTTACTTTCTAATTCAGGAATTCAGTGTGTTCTTTAGGAAATTTACACTCATGAAACATTTTAGAAATTGTGCTAAAACACTGCACTATTACATAAAGCAAAAGAAACAGCACAATGCATTATTAAAAATAATGAATTTCTAGTAACTGAAGTGGTAGAATCTGATGACATTCTTTTCAATTATTATGTCTTTGTGTATATTTGATGTGTCATGTATTCATATGTATGTGCGGGTGGGTGCATGTGTAGGCCAAAGGTTGACATGAATTGCTTTTCTCTACTGTTTTCTTCTCTAGGTTTAAGAAATGGTCTGTCCTTGAACCTGGGCCTGGGCTCATTGCTTCCACAAGTCTGACTGGTCAGTGAGCTCCTGGGATCCTCTTGTCTCCGTCCTATTGCACAACACTGGGGTTGCAGACATTTACCACTCAACCCAGCAGGCCAGCAATTAAAGGCAAACTAGAACACCTTTATACACAGAGATACAAACAGAAATATAAGCTTCACTTCTAGGATAGGTAAAACATGACTCCTTTCTTGGATAGGATCCAGCCATTACACAGTCATTTCATGGATTTCACACTCAGTCCAAATGAGACACTTCTTTATTATGTAGCCTATGGCCAGAAAGTATCTTGATATTTGCCTTCCAAATGTAACTGTATTTACTGGACTCACCATGGAAAACAAGGTCAAAAGTACAGCTGTGGAGAAATACTTCCTTGCCACTCGCAGATTAGGTGTACAATTTGAATGCTGTCAGTACCATCTGGTGTCCAGGAATTTCTATTTGAATCTCTTAAGGGCTGTTTATATCATGTTCCTTCATTTGGAACCTTGTAGTAGTTACTGAGCACTGAATACCACAGAGACTGTAGCACAGAAAAAGAAACTCGTTTATATTTGGAAGGACAGCATTTAAATCCACAATTTAGAATTTGAGAGTCTAGTGATTTATAGGGATCTGCCTTTCTGGTAAGAGAGAAACAGATATATTTGTGTTGTTGGATCATTGTGGGATGGAGTTGATGGGTTCTCCCCTCTCCAAAGTGCCCTTGGCATATGAGCACTGAGGAATGCCTGGTAATGATTTTCATCTTCCTGCAAGTGTTTCTCTGTGTGAGTTTTCACTGAAGCAGTAAAAAGTGATCTATTAGTTTGGGGTTTTTTTTGTAAATTTAAATTCCACTTTATACTTTCTTATTTCTCAGTGACCCTTCTGTGTAGAAATTGTGTCTAGCAGAATATTAATCCTTGATGGCAGCATTCCTCACCATAAATTTTTCATGAGTCAGGAATTTTTGGCTGAGTTCCAATCACTCCTGGTGATGGCACAGACATTTTCTCCCTTTTTACATCTTCATTTTGTACATGATGAACTTGACATCTGAGCATTCCATTTCTAAACCCCTTTCCAGATGATTGATTTTCTTCAAAATTTCAAACCACATAAAGGAAACAGGGCTAAATCGATATCAGAGAACACATTTTTTAACCCAAGTTCTGCCTTATTTTCCTTCCCAATTTCCCCTTTAAAGGGTAAA
>NW_008340639.1:374316-375644 GCF_000622305.1 Nannospalax galili
CGCCCCTGGATGTCTTGGTATATTAGTTGGTATCCAAAGTGATCAATCAGCAATCTTCCACAAGTCATGTAAACTGTCACAGATTTAAAAGCTCATAGATTGGCTTCAGTTTTTGTGGGGGGGGAGGAGACATGGGGTAGGAAACATTCAAATGGAAGTCTAAATTTAGTCATGTAAATGCCTCATTTTAGTTCACTCTTTGTCACCTAAGACTAAGAGCCATTCAAATTTCCACACTTTTGGATAAGAGGCCTGATAAGCTTGGGGTTTAATATTCTCCAACTTAAGCTGTGTCAACTAACCAGATCTGCCAAGTACATGAATATTTACTTATCAGTTGGAGTCCTGATCCACACTCTGTGATTCTAACTTGGAGTTTTCAGGAGACATAGGGAAGCTGCCTGCCTGTCAGGCACGGAGGCCCTGCTGCTTCTTTTGATCTGAGCATCACATATGGAGGACCACTGTGTAGTTAATTTTATATTTCTTAGAGGACAGTAGGAAATTTTAAAGTTTAATAAGAAAAATTGATTCTCCAATATCTGGTCTATGGAAAACAATAAATCAATGTATACTTTTATCTTAGTCATTGAAATTATGATCAATAAATGAAATTCTATTTCAGCTATCCAGTTGGGTGACTACTCAAGATAGTTAGAATCTTCATTAAGAGACCCTAAAATATATCTACCTCCCAGTTGACCCAGTCTGTTGTTTCATAAAGAATAAATAAAATCATTCCTAGAGCCTACGCAGGGAATAAAAATTTACTTCCTGACAGTTAAGAATAAATGAACACAATGCAATATGAGAGATAATACAATATTGCATGTAGTTTAGAAAAAGTCTCCAGTGACTGAAAGCGCTTCACAAACTTGGTCATCAACCCAGTCTCAGTTCATTATAGTTTTCAATTTTGTGATATTTTGATATTCAGCTAATTTTGCTTATACACGTTTTCCATTTTGAGGTAATGCATTCCTTCTGTTTCTTTTTGGCCCTACACAAGTGTGTATTCCTTACCATCATCTACATTTCCTAGTGCTTTGATATTTACCTTAGTTTATATTCTTATGCTTCACATATTATTTTCCACCCTACATTACATTATCAAATTTTCTTTTTTGAGTATGTCATATTGGGGGACTTTTTTGACTTTTTTCTTTTTCTTTCCCAGTTAGTTATATATTTAACAACCACACACTTAGAAGAAGCACCTCACCACAACAGCATTGACATATTCAATAACAATTTTCAGAGATAAGATGCATCTTTTACAAAATTGGCTGTAAGTTTTTAGGTTTACAGTTGAATTATTACAGTTATAC
>NW_008340639.1:375983-377918 GCF_000622305.1 Nannospalax galili
AGTTATACAATACTGAACTCAGTAAAAGACCTGTAAGACATAAAATTGAATGAGTTTTTAACCTTTAAAAAAGATCTCCATTTCATTTCAGAATATATTATTCCTTGCAGAAAGGCTCATTGTTTTTGCTACTAACACTGAGATGTTGGCACAGGCATCTCTAATCTGTATGCATTTGATTGTTACTAGTCATAATTGGTTGCACTTGGATCCTGAGTGCCTGTGTATGTTTATGAAGTCATTGGTTAGATTTCACTGGTAATGTTTATTACCTCCACTAGTTAGCATGTCATAAATTTCCATGCTTCCTCCTCAAATATAATACATTTTTTAAAAAATTTGTTCTTTGTGTGTGTGTGTGTGTGTGTGTGTGTGTGTGTGTGTATCACACAGAACATCCCAAACCATCTTATTTGACTATTCACCCATTTCCCAGATGGCACCCTCCCATAGCCTCCCTCCCCCAACTAGAGCCCTTATACTCTGATATCCCTGCTATTGTCTGCTGTGTTGTCGGCACCCCTGCCAATCCCCACTACTTGCCCTTCTGATGAATCTAGTCAGCCTATCTAGAGGTCTTTGTTTTAGGAGAGTGAGCTGTTCCTCTTCTAGTAGCAATCAATTGTCAATAATCCTTTAGATAAGATTAGGGTCTGCTGTTCATTTTCCCAGTTCTATGCTAGGTTACTGTCTGGGAATCCCTTTGGCCACCCTGGCCAACAACTCAAAAGAAGGTATCTCCTATTTTTGTTTGTTTTGTAGCCTTTAGTTATGCATATGGACTCTTAAGAAAATATATTGACCCCTTTAATCTTTGGTTAAACTTTCCTTTTGGATGTTTAAGACCATGCGGTTGGCCAGATAAACCAATTTATTTTTACTCTTAAGGATGTTTGAGGATCTGTTCCTCAGGGGTCACATGGTCTTGAGAGGAGCCCCTGGCTCCTTTCTTATACCAGTTCAGCCTATGTGAATATAAGTCAAAGGTCCTGTTCTACCATGGGTGGCTTTGCTTGGAAGCATGGAGGAAGTGATTCCTCTGTGTTGACTCTCCTCTTTGAAGACTGGACACTGGTTCAAGTCTATCTGGAGGCGTCGCCGTGGCCACCTTGATCAAGAGGACAGGTGACCCACCACAATTACAGGACATTTTGAGAGATACACATAGTCCCCTGGAACAAGCCAACCTAGAAGGTCAAGGAGAAAAACTGTCCTTTATGTCCCTCTGTCCAAATTACTATAGGCTTGAAAGTATGTCCATTAAATATCTAAGAAGGTTAGTTTTACCAGTCTGGTACTTTTAATTACTGTGTGACATGTAAATAAATCTTGGGCAAAGACAAATTGTTCTCAGATAAACCTTACCAAGGCATATATTTCTTGATCTGCTATGTATAATTTGTCAATAGGTTGTAGTTGTAATATGGTTCCCTCTCGTTTTCAAAACTAGCTAGGAATTATTTATGTCTCGCATTGTCTTACCCCTCCACCATATATTTCCCACTTAAGGTGCCCTCATTTCTCCCCTTTCTCCCTTAATAATACCCTTCTCCTATGGTCCTACCTCTCTTGAGCTCCATCTTTCCCTTATCCCCTAGTTTCCTTGCATACCCTTCCCTCCCCCTCCCTTAAACTAACCCAATTTTTATCCATATCTCCCATATTAAGGCCTGTTTCCTACTGTTCTTCTCCTTCAGGTACTTTCTTTTCCTTTACCTCCCTTTTTCCTTTCCATTATCCTGGTTCCTGTAGTTATGTCTGGATATATAGTCACTTATCAGGGTTTGATTCTAGGATCAACATATGAGGGAGAACATATGTCGATTTTTTTTCTGAGTCTGTGTTACTTCACTTAGTATAACAGTTTCTAGTTCCATCCATTTACCTGCAAATTTCATGATTTCATCTTTCTTTACTGCTGAGTAAAACTCCATT
>NW_008340639.1:378101-379176 GCF_000622305.1 Nannospalax galili
AGTTCTCCACACTGCTTTCCATAGGGGTTGAACAAGTTTGCAGCCCCACCAGCAGTGGATGAGCGTTCCTCTTTGCCCACATCCTCTTCAACATTTGGTATCATTTGTTCTCTTGATCTTAGCCAGTCTGACTGGCGTAAGATAAAATCTTAAAGTGGTTTTAATTTGCTTTTACCTAATTATTAGTGATGTTGAACATCTTTTAAGATGTTTCATAGCCATCTTTACTTCTTCTTTTGAAAACTCTCTGATCATCTCCTTAGCCCATCTTTTAATTGGTTTGCTTCTTGTCTTGATTATCTGTTTTTTTAGTTCGTTATATATGCTGAGTATTAAACCCCTGTTGGATGTGTCGCTGGTAAAATTTTCTCCCATTCTGTGAGTTTTCTGATAGCTTCCCTGGTTGCCTCCTTTGATGTACAGAAGCTATTTTGTTTAATGAGGTCCCATTTGTTAATCCTTGCCCTTGTTTCCTGAGCAATTGATGTCCGGTTTAGAAAATCCTTTCCTACACCTGTATCTTGTAGGTTTTTCCCAATGTTTTCTTCTAACAGTTTCAGAGTTTCAGGCTTTACATTGAGGTCTTTGATCCATTTGGAATCGACTTTTGTGCAGGGTGAAAGGGGTTTAGTTTCATTCTTCTACAGGTGGAGATCCAGTTTTGCCAGCACCATTTGCTGAACATGCTGTCTTTCCTCCAGTGAATATTCTTGGCCCCTTTGTCAAATATCAGGTGGCTGACATTGCATTTACTCATATTTGGGTCTTCAGTCTTGCTCCATTGATCTATGGGTCAATTTTGGGGCCAGTACCATGTTGTTTTTATGACTATAGCTCTATAATAACGCTTAAAATCTGGTATAGTAATCCCCCGGCATTGGTCTTAGTGCTCAGGGGTTTTTTGGCCATCTGAGGTCTTTTTTTGCTTCCATATGAATCTTAGGATGCTTTTTCTTCCAATTCTGTGAAAAATGTCATGGGGATTTTAATTGGCATTGCATTGAATCTATAAATGACTTTTGGTAGGATGGTCATTTTCACAATATTAATTCTTCCAATCTATGAGCATGGGTGG
>NW_008340639.1:379653-382615 GCF_000622305.1 Nannospalax galili
TGCTTCGAGTTCTTCTCCATTTAGAATGATGTTGGCTGTGGGTTTGTTACATATGGCTTTAATTATGTTGAGATACGTTCCCTCCAGTCCAATTCTCTCTAGGACTTTGAGCATAAATGCATGCTGAATTTTGTCAAAGGCCTTCTCTGCATCTATTGAGGTGACCATATGGTTCTTGTCTTTTAGACCATTTATATGATTTATGAAGTTTATTGACTTTAGTATATTGAACCATCCCTGCATCTCTGGGATAAAGCTGACTTGATCATAGTGGATGACTGTTTTGATGTGTGCCTGTATGTGGTTTGCAAATATCTTCTTGAGAATTTTTCCATCTATGTTCATTAAGGATATGGGTCTATAGTTTTCTTTTTTGGTTGTATCTTTACCTGGCTTTGGTATTAGAGTGATGCTGGCTTCATAGAAGGAATTTGGAAGTTCTCCCTCCATTTCCATCTTTTTGAATAAAATAAGTAGTATTGGATGTAGATCTTCTTTAAATGTCTGATAGAATTCTGCTGTAAATCCATCTAGTCCTGGGCTTTTTTTGTTTGGATGTATTATATTACTGTTTCAATTTCTTTTTGTGTTGTAGGTCTGTTTAAGCTGTTAGTCTCTTCTTGGTTTAGTTTTGGTGGTTCCCATGCCTTTAGATATCCATCCATTTCTTTTAGGTTTTCAAATTTAGTAGCATATAGGTTTTTAAAGTATCCCCTTATAATGTTCTGTATCTTTCTGTGTCTCTTGTGATGTTTCCCCTTTTATCGCTGATTTTGTTGATTTGGAGGTGCTCTTTCTTTCTTGTAGTTAACTGGGTTAGCAGTCCGTCAATCTTGTTTATCTTTTTAAAGAACCAGCTCTTGGATTTTTTTATTCTTTGTATTGTTTCCTTTGTTTCAATTTCATTAATTTCTGCCCTGATTTTTTATTTCTTCTTGTCTTCTGGGTTTGGGTTTCGTTTGTTGTTGCTTTTCAAGTGTGTTGAGTTGCAACGTTGTCATTTATTTGTATTCTTTCTGATTTTTGATGTAGGCACTTAGAGCTATAAACTTCCCTCTAAGGACTCCTTTCAACGTATCCCAGAGGTTTGGTTGTGTTGTATTGTCCTTTTCATTTAGTTCCAGGAATACTTTTATTTCTTTCTTAATTTATCTTTTGACCCATTCATCACTCAGGAGTATGTTGTTTAATCTTCATGTGTTCATGTGGTGATTAGGGCTTCTTCTGTTGTTGATTGTAAGCTTTATTGCGTTGTGGTCTAATACAATGTATGGAATTATTTCAATCTTTTTGTATTTGCTGAGGTTTGTTTTGTGCCCCACTATATGGTTGATTTTGGAGAAGGTTCCCTGGGGTTCTGAGTAGAAAGTATGTCCTTTTGTGCTTGGGTGGAATACTCAGTAGATGTCTGTTAAGACCATTTGTTATATAGTATTGTTTAATTCAGATGTCTGTCTGTTAACTCTCTGCCTTGTTGACCTATCTAATGGAGACAGTCAGGGTATTGAAGTCCCCTACTTTTAAACAGTTGGGATTAATCTGCACCTTAAAGTCCATTAGTATTGTTTTTATGAAGTTGAGTGCACCAAAGTTTGATGAATATATGTTCATGATTGTAATATCTTCTTGATTTATTGTTCCTTTGATCAGAATGAAGTGGCCCTCTTTATCTGTTCTGATTAGTTTTAGATTAAAGTCTATTTTGTCAGATATTAGAATTGCTACGCCTGCTTTTTTTCTTAGTACCATTTGCTTGGATGGGTTTCTTGCAAACAACAAAAAGATGGGTTTTGTTTCTTAACCCATTCACTTAGTCTGTGTCTTTTGACTAGGGAGTTCAGTCCACTAATATTTAAAGTTATTATTGGAAGATGAGTATTGAATCCTGTAATTTTTAATTCTATTTACATTCACGATGTAGCTCTACTTTTCCACAGTTATACCTTCTTGAATTTCTTTCCGCAACCCCTTGGGTATAGTCATTCCTTTCTTCAGCTCTTTGTATTGCTTCCAGAACTCTCTGAAGGGCTGGTTTTGTGAACATGAATCCCTTCAGCCTATTTATGTCATGGAAGATTTTTCTTTCCCCTTTGACTATAATATACATTTTGGCTGGGTTTAGTAGTCTAGGTTGGCTGTGGTCATTTAAAACTGCGAATACTTTGGTCCAGGTTTTTCTGGCTTTCATAGTTTGCACTAAAAAGTCAGCTGTAATACTAATGCGTTTTCTTTTATATGTGACGCGTTGTTTCTCTTTTGAAGCTTTCAGCATTGTCTCTTTGTTTTGTACGTTTAGTGTTTTTACTATGATGTGTTGTGGAGAGTTTCTTTTCTGGTCCTGTCTCTTTGGTGTTCTATATGCTTCTTGTATTTGTGTGGCATGTCTTTCTTTAATTTTGGAAAATTTTCTTCCACGATTCTGTTGAAGATCTGGTCCATGCCATTATCTTGGGATTCTTCTCCTTCCTATATGACTATGATTCGTATGTTTTGTCTTTTTGTGGTGTCACATAATTCCTAAATATTCCACTCTTGTGATTTCTTAAAATTTTCATAATCTTTTCTTGAGTGGCCTAGTTCATCCACTTTATCTTCCAGTCTTGATGCTCTGTTTTCCATTTCATTCATCCTATCAGTGACGGTTTCTCCTGTCGTTTCTAATTGGCTTACTGAGTGTTTCAATTCCTTCTTCATTTCAAACTGAGTATTCAATATTTTTAATTCTTTTCTTAATTCACTCAGAAGTTTATCTCTATCTTCCTTCATTTCTTTGATTTCTTTTTTTGTGTGTTCTTTAAATTTACTGAATTCTTTTATCATGTTTATAATTGTTCTTTTTTAAATTTTTTTTACAATTAAAGTTGCAGTTTTAACAACATGCAAAATATTACAGTAATTCAGATTTTTTGGCATAATGATTACAGATTTGATAAATACATTTTATATCTCATAATAGCAATGA
>NW_008340639.1:388747-389131 GCF_000622305.1 Nannospalax galili
GCAGTATTGGTTCCCCAGGTGTCTGGGGCCCCAAGACTAGGAATGGTGCCGGGCCCAAACTAGGAGTATAGAATGGCAAGGGGGGGATGGAATGGTGAATGTGGCTTAGGGAGTCCCGGCGTGGAGAACTGCACTATAGACTTACCCCAAGAGGCCTGAGGATAGTAGTGCAGGCTAGGAGAGTTAGCTGGTGGTGCAGGCCCAGGGAAGCAGAGAAAGTGTGTGTATTTTGAGAATACTCTGAGCTATACACGTTGATTTGTGCACTACTAAAGTATGGCATATACTTCAAAACAGTTTTCTGTACCACTCATCAAAGAAGCTTCATTTTGCAACAGATGGAGGCTACTTCAGAGTTCAACAACTGGTCATACAAGATCGGAA
>NW_008340639.1:389670-390744 GCF_000622305.1 Nannospalax galili
TTTTGAGATCTGTGTCCTCCATTATCTCTAGGGGGTTCTCATTGTACTCCTCTAGAGGACTACTGGTATTTGGTGGGGGTATGTTATTTTGGTTTTTCATGTTATTTTTGTCTCCGATTTTGACATCTGGATTTCGTTTGTAGTTTCTGATTCTTGTGTGAGACTCAAGCCTTCAAGTTTAGGTCTGCTTCTTTTTGTGAATTTTATGTGTCTTTGTGGTTTACTTTTTGAGTATGAAAGTCTGGTTTCTCTAAACTTCCAATTCTCTCTTTTGATTTTATATTGGAGTGGCCAGATTGCTTTTGTCCTCAGGAATTCCCACAGAGGCGCAAGTCATATGAGAATCAGATGCTCTCAGGCTTTCTCTTATGGTCTGGGTCCCTCCAGGACAGATTTTGGCCTCGGAAATTTGGGGGTTGGACTGGCCTGGGAGCCAGGCCCAGGAAAGATGCTGGTCTAGGACAACTAGTGGCCATGCTACCCAGAGATGCAAAGGAAGATGGGGTCAAGAGGTGGCCCTAAGGGCTCCTTGGGACTCCACTGAAGAGCTGGGTTGGTCTGGATGCAAAGGACCAGGAATAAGAAAGGATAGCCCCGGCATCCAGGAAAGAGGCTGGGAGGTTGTGCAGACCCAGGGAGGCAGAGGGAGGTGAGGGCAGGGCCAAGCCAAGAGAGCCCCTGGTGACCCAAGAAGGAACTGAGTTGCTCTGGATGCACAGGATCAGGAAGCAGTGGTGGTTTCCCAGGTTTCTGGGGCACCAAGACCAGGAATGGGACAGTACCCAGGATGGGAGGATAGACCAGCGGGGGAGATGGGAGGGTGAGTGAGGGTGAGGAAGTCAAGGCATGGAGGGCACAATCGACTTACTCCGGAGAGAGAAGCCTGTGGGTAGGAGGCCTGCGGATCCTGCAGCTCTCATTTTTTCTTATTTAAACTATTCTAATATTTTTCTCTTTCTGTTGCCTCTGTGACAGACTTTTTTTATTCTTCCATTTCAGTTCAACTTTTCTCTTCCTGTTTTCTCTTTCAGTGTTTTTATCTGAATCATTTACCGCCTTCACAATAACCCTATG
>NW_008340639.1:391056-399887 GCF_000622305.1 Nannospalax galili
TGTCCATAACTCCATGTTCAAGGGGATTTGACAACCTGTTCTGACCTCTGCTGGCATTACAGGACATGAGTGAACTTATATATATATATGCAGGAAATAAATTCATACACACAAAATAAAAATAAGAAATAAATTTTTTTAAAGGGAGGATATGATCTTTGAGTATCGTAGGGAGATGGTACGGATTTGAAAGGATTTCTGGATAGGAAGATGAAGATGATCAAAGTACACTGTATGAAATTCTCAAAAAATTAATAATAATACGTTTAAAAAATTATAACGGGGCTGGAGAGATGGCTCAGCTGTTGACGACACTGGCTGCTCTTGCGTAGGACCCTATTTTGATTCACAGAACTCACATGATGGCTAACAACCACCTTTAAGTCCAGTTCGAGGGGAATTTGACACTGTCTTCTGATATTGATATACTTACATATATGCCAACAATACACTCATCCACACAAAATTTAAAAATAATAAGTAATTAAAAAATAGGTCAATAGAAAGTGAAGTATAGGGCCTGGAATCCCTCCTCCATCCTTGCCTGAATTTTTTGGGCTCATCTTTGTTCAGAACCATTTTGCTACTTGTAGGCTCAGAGAGGGGTAATTTTTGCCTTTAGTTGTGTAATGACCCTACCATACTCCCGTGGAAAGTTTCAACCCAATGGTCACGCAGATGGCCTTGACAAAGACAGTGGTTCACAAAACAAAATCAAAAGTCATTAACCTAGCCAGGTATGATGAAGTTTGTCAGTACTAAGGAGGCAGAAGCAGGTAGATGTCTGTTAGTTTGATGCCAGCTTGATCTACATAATGACTTCCATGACAGCCAGTGCTAAATAATGGAACCCAATAAAAAATAAACAAACAAAGGTGATGAACCTGGAAAAGGAACTGGTAGGGATGAGGGGAGCAGGTGATAGGTATGAAAGGGAGAGTAGAAAGGGTGGGAAGAAAGTGCAATCAGAATACATCAAATCCATGTACCAAATTGTGAAATAACCATATTAATGAATAAAAATAGACAAATAGAGTATTTAAGAAATTGTTTTAAATCATTGTAATGTGCCAGGCATGGTGGTGTATGCTTTTAATCCCAACACTCAGGAAGTAGAGGCATGTGTATCTCTGAAACCAAGGCCAGCCTGGACTACATAGTGAGTTCCAGTCTAGCTGAAGCTACAGGGAGACTCTGTCACAAAAAGACAACAACAACAACAACAACAAAAAAAACAATTGTAATGTAATTCAAAAGGCACAGCATGATGTTTTATACAGAACAATGAGTTTTCTAGTAACTGAAGTGGTGGAATTTGGTGATAGACTTTTAAAGTCATATCATTGTATTTGTGTGTTTTGCATGTTGTGTATGTATGCATGTGTGTGTATGTCTGTGCACATGTTTAGAGGTACACATGGTTGTGTCTTCATGCAGAACCCAGAGGCTGACATCTCATCTCTTAAATTCTGCTGTTTCTTTATGCTTCCTTTTGTAAACAGGATCTCTTCCAGAACCTAACAGTTGACTCACTGTTTCTACATGGCTGTCTGGCTAGTGAGCTCACAGGATCCTCTAGTACCTGGGTCCCATCCATTACATAGACTTATTTCTGGTAACATATCTGAATTTTAGCTTTAGTTTGCTTCCTTGGGAAACAAACTAAATCCCTTAAGCTTTAGAAGAAAGCACTGTAAATACTGAGTCATCATCTCCAGCACACAGGGCTCTACTTGGCAAGAGAGATTTGTTAAAAATTTTAGCTACAGATGTTTAAATACCAAAAATATTGAAGAGTTGATGAGAAAATTGTTTTAAAAGTATGTATACATGTATGAAATTCTCCAAGAATAAATAAAACATAAAATTATGATGTATTAAATCAAGTTTAACACTATTAAGCTTGTTCTACCCCATATTCTTTGAAGGCTTAGTTTCACCATAGGACAGCCTAAATTCATGACCAAAACCCTTGACTAGCTGCTCTGAAGTGAATTCTACCCTTTTCACGCACTCTTAATCTGTACACACTGCATTTATTGAGGGCTGATTTGAGGAAATTGAAATACCCAGATCTTAAATGGATAGCATGAAGGCATTACATATATGTCCAGCACATGAATCAAGACTCAGAAACTCCTCATATCTTTCCAGCTAACAGTCTTCGCCTACCATACCCCACTACAGAAGTAACCACTATTTTACCAACATGTACATACATGTTATACAAACATATCATGCCTGTTTCCCATTCTCTTACTAATCTTTCTCTAGGATATAGTCATGAAAATTCAATAATGGTTTACATGGTAAGCATTTCTTAGGTCCTTTAAAACATGCCAAATTATCTTTCAGAAAGATCCTCCCAAGGATGTTACCTAGAAGTTCCTCTGACCACTATGGCAGAAAGCTATAGTTCCTCCTCCTTTCCACACTCCTCGGAAAGGGTCAAGTAGGGGGTAGCCAGTTACCCCCCCCATCCTATGACCTTAGCTGCATGAGGGGGAGGGGCTAGGATAGCTAAGGCAGGAATTCCACAAGTCAGACCTCTCGCCATTTTGTGTGGCTATCAGGATGTCACAGGATTTATATTTGGGTGTGGTCATTCCAGCACAGCCATGAATGGGGGGGAGCACCCACTCTTCTCTAAGTAAACCAGCACCCCAAGATCAGTTAGCAAATTAGCAAGTCCAATAAACTCATTAGTATTTTCCAAATGGTTGTTTTGGATAATTCTTGCCTGGGGTTGTCATAAGGACAGTGGGAGGAGGGAACCTGATGCCATGTGCGCATTCCAGCAGTGAATTTGACCTTACAATTGGCATAGTCAGCAGGATATGACAAAACTGAGGATGAGTTTTGGAAGGGCAATGGTGATGTCCCTGACATGGGGAAAAAGATCAACAACAAAGTAAAGTGGGGTGAGGGAGAGTGTGGACTGAGGAAATGTTAACCTTTTGGACTATCCCCATAGGCTTAGTGGGGGTAGCTGCAGTGGAATGGTTAATGCAGTAGACCACACTGAGATATGTAAGTTGGGTGAGGCCACCTAAGCAGATGAGGTCAATGGGATAAATCTCGGGGTGGCAGCCATCTTGTAGGTGGTACAGAGTGGCATGCCTCCTTGACCAGTGGGGGCCATCACATGAGTATGGAGATGGCTTGAAAACGGTAGACAGTCTAGAACAGATTTTGCAAGCTCTAGGAGTAGCACACCAGGGAGAGAAATGTCAACAAGTGAATGCAGAGGCTGCTTGGCCACTGCTATGGGTAATAAGAAATCGTTCCCAAGCAGAGGCTTTAGGCCAGAAGGAAACTGAAAGTGTTAGAGAGGAATTAGATCAAAAGAGAGATATGAGTCTGGCCTCATAAGTACTTACCTTGCCGTAAATTAGATAAGAGAGAAAAGGAGATGGAGGTGTTGGTGTGCCAATTTTTAAGACTAGGAAGTCAAATGGGGGGGGGAAATCCCAGATCAGATTAATACAAGGCCTATCCTGGGACCCTAAAACCTGGAACTCCTGGGAAGAGACAGGTTAGTGATGAAGACGGAAGTGACCTAGGGATAGTGGGAGACACCCTTTGGGTCCAACCTTTAATTCAAAGAAAAGGAAAATCCAAGGTTCAGCATGCCGATGTAGGTCTTAATAATAGCCCAGTGCAGGAGACCATAGTATCAGAGAATACTCAGCACCAGAGCCATTAGAGGAAAGCTATTCAAACAAGCATTAAAGGAGTCTTTAACCACCTGGCCTGTGAGACTATAGGACATGGAGGCAGATGGAATCATTTTAAGTTCGAAAGAAGGAGAGCAGTTAAGCAACGTAACCTCTCATCCCTCTTTGAGACAAAGACTTCAAAATGTAAGGCAACATGAGAGAAATCAGTCCATGATGGATTGGCTCATACAAACCATTAGGGACACATGATTATTCCCATCTGAGATTCCCATGAATACCAGAGACTGGAAAACCCTAGAGGAAGGACAGGCACTTTTGGGGGAACTGGGTATGAGGGAAGGTGTGTTTGATGCCTAGTTCACAGGCCCAGACAGGACTGCTTTTACCAGAGACTTAAGAAAGAAACTGATTCACCAAGACCCACAAGACTGGTATAGAGCTTGGGTGGCAGTTTTAAACCCCATCGTTGTGCTTAACCTGTATGAGGCAGGAGAGGTCTTGGCAAATTTAAATGATTTAGACCAGCATGTAAACAGGGTTCAAAAGGTGCTAAAGCAAGTAAGCACAAGGGTAAAGGGCAGGAACTTGGCAAAATGGCCCCTCCATGTATCCTCAGCACAGATGTCAATGGATCTGCACAGAGCAAGAATTGCTAGGGAAAAAACTGATAATTGACAGGCAACCAATCACTGTGCTGGTGAGCCTATGGAGGGAGAGCTTTAAGACCAGACAGGCAATTCACCACAGGAGTAAGAGAAATTGGAGACAAGGAGGTGCAGGAGATTGCAACTGAACCATCTGCTCCAGTGGAAGGCAGCCTCATGGGATGGGACTCCCCCAACCACTTCCTTGAAGGGGTGGCCAAGGTTTCCCACAGGTGAGAGCCATACTGGGTGACAGGAAGCCACATATTGAATTGAGCATTTATTGGCCCCCCACTAATATACAAAACACATGGGCCATAGTGGATATGGAACAGAGTGCACATTAATTCATGGCAACCCCCCCAAAACATCAGGGCCAATGGATGGTGGTGGATGGGTATGGGGATAAAACCATACTAGTAAAGTGGACTAGACTCACTCTGGGAGTGGGCAATTATCCACCCCCCTCAAGAGTACAAGATGTGCATCTCTCCCCTGCATGAGAACATTCTATGGGTGGATGCCCTACTGGGTTACACCCTATATACTACCGGGGGTGGGGAGTTTCAGGTGAGGGTACAGTGAAAGTGATTACTTGAGGATGGGCAAGGTGGGAGCCAGTCAAATTGCCCACCTCATGGAGGATGGTGAATATCAAACAGTACTGGCTGCCTGGGAGATAAGATGAAATTACAGAAACTATCCAGGGACTAGAATGGGTAGAGGTCATCTGCACAGCCCAGAGTCCTTTCAATAGCTCCATTTGGCCTATCAGAAAAACAGATGGCTGCAGATTATAAGGAGTAAAATAAGGTGTCTCCTATTCATTCAGGTATGTCCAACATTGCAGTGTAGGAAAAGGGGTCCTTCCATCCTGCAGTGGACCTTCTAATGCATTCATTAGTATTCCCCTAGCTGTTGAATCCCAAGACCAAGTTGCATTCACATGGAATAAATGACAATGGGCCTTCATAGTACTTTCCCAAGGTTATCTCCACAGCCCCATGGTTTGTCATGGGATGGTGGCCTGGGTCCTGGTCCAGCTACGCTGCCCTCCTTCTGTAAGAGTTTCCATTATATAAATGGCACAATGCTAACTTCTGAGCATTACAGATTTGGAAGCTCATTGGGGGGACATTCAAGTGCACCTGAAGGAACAAGGATGGGAAATTAACACACACAAGGTACTAGGACATGATACTGTGGTAAAATTCTTAGAAGTTTTATGGTCAGGTAGAACTCACACCCAATGCAATGGTTGAAAAAAATCTTACAGCAACCTGTACCAATAAATTCCAATCTGTTACAGGTATTTTGGAGACTTCTGGGGTATTGGAGAATTTTTACACTTCACTTTGCTCAGGTGACCCATCCCCTGTAATTACAGAAACTATCCAGGAACTAGAACAGATAGAGTTATCCAACCAGTCCAGAGCCTATTCAATAGCCCCATTTAGTCTTTTAGGAAGCCAATTTACTCCTGGAGAATGATTGCAGATTACAGGGAGTTAAATAAGGTAGTGCCTCCCACTCAAGTAGCTGTGCCCAACATTGCACTGCTAACTGAACAGCTGATGCAAGAAATGGGATCCTTCCATGAATTTTTATACCTCACCTTGCTCGGGTCACCCATTCCCTGTATAATCTAATAAAGAGGGTGCTACATGGGATTGGAATGTAAAGTCCCAAGAGGCTTTTGAGCAGGCCAAGGTACTGGTTTGGCAAGATAAACAACTGTGTGCCCCAATACTTTCATGTTCCTTCCTCTTGAAAGTCACCAGGAGTCTTGAGGGCTATGAGTGGGGCTTATGGCAACAACAACCTGAGCAGACCATCCCATTTGGGTTCTGGTCCCAATCGTGGAAAGTGGCAGAGTCCTGGTACACAGCTCTAGAACAGTAACTGCTGGCTGTGTAGAAAGCATTGCAACAGGTGGAATCCATTACCGGCCCCACCCGTTACTGTAGAAAATGCACATCCCATAAAAGGATGGGTGGAGGGTCTGTTAGCCAAGCCTCTGTCAGGGGTAGTACAAAACCAAACACTACAAAGATGGCATGGATATTTGCTACAGTGAGGGGTGGTGTCAGCAAGCTCAATTACCAATGCCATGCAAGCAGTACTAGGGCCGGTGTCATTTCAAGGAACAGAACTTCTCCCTTCAGCTCCTATAGTTGACCCTCCAGCAAGACCTGCCCGAGTGCTAGAAGGGGCTTCCCCAATTCCAGCTGATGTCTGGTATACTGGTGGCACCAGCAGGGATGCCAGACAAGAATGGGTAGCAGTGGTAATACAGATGAACACTGACATTATGTGGCTGGAAAGGTGAGGAGAGAGCAGTCAATGCCTGAATTCAGAGCTGTATGGATAGTAATAACATGGTAGCCTTGGCCAGTAACCATTTGTACTCACAGTTGGGCTGTGTTCAAAGACTTAACCTTATGGATGGCCCAATGGGAGAAAAAAACTGACAAGTGATGGGACAGCCACTATGGGAACAACAGATTTGGAAGGACATAGATGATAAAATGCAGCACCTTGGTGGTTTACTATGTGGCCACCCCCCACCCCCAGGAATCAGGAAGCTGATACTCTCACCAAGGTAAGGGCTATCTGCCCACAGGTTCCCCTAGAAGCAGCTCGTTGGATTCATATCAAGTCTGGCCACAGGAGAGCCAACACGGAATGGAGAATAGCCAAAGCCATCAGCGTTCTTGTAAAATACGCTGACAACCAATAGGTGGTCCAGGTCTGTGAAGTGGGTTCCAGGTTATGGCCCTGGAGGATGGATGCCATAATGGGACACATGCACAAATCAGCTTCCCCAGTGAGAGACTGGCAAGTAGATAATATAGGGCCCCTGCCAGTCAGTGAAGGGTGCAAGTATGCTCTCACTTGTATGGACACTGCCACAGGCTTCATGCAGGCCTTTCCTTGCAAGAGAGTGATGGGTACAACTGCTATTAAGGGCCTTACCCAATTCAGTGTCATGTATGGGTGCCCACAGCAGACTGATAGTGACAGAGGCACTCGTTTCATAAGTACCGATGTGCAAGCCTGGGCTGAAAATAATCAGGTTCAATGGTATTTTCACCTTCCCTAAAATCCTACAGGAGCAGAGCTAATTGAAAGAAAAAAATGGGTAGCTAAAGGAACAGTTAAACGCCTTAAGTGCAGAAGGAACCCTATGTGGGTCGATAAATGTCCTTCCAGAAGCCATACATCTGTTAAATGAAAATCCCAGTACCAAGGGTGAGTTGCCTCCTTATGAGCTGTTGGCCAAAGGGACTCTACAGTTCCCTAAAACAAAAAAGGTGACTGCCAGTAATGCTGGTTGTACACCCCAAGTGATGGTTAGACCCTATTGCTGAAGACACTGCATGATGTGAGTGCACGGGAGGGAGAAATTGGGCTTGGACTAAGCTGGAAACTCCCTGCTACTAGATGGGCAACTTTCATAGTACCAGAAGGTACTATACAGATGGCTGATGGAGAATTGTCCCCTATCATCCTATTCAACGAGAGACCCTGTGCTCTGCACTATCAACATGCGAAGTGAGATGTCCCTACTGGTGCAATAGGGGCCCATATAGTGTTATGTACAATGAGCAAATTTTCAGTTGGACCTAATGCCCGCTCCTAGGGACAGAATGCACATCTGGAATTGTAGACCAGGCCAACACCCTGTGGTGGGGGAGGTTATAAGCTTCAGTGAAGAAACCACTGTAATTGTGGTGTTCGATGGATATGATGCACCTGATAAAGTACAGTCCAAGCATTTGTGTTTGCACCCATATATTAAGGTTTTATAGCAGTCAGTTTACATGTTCTTGCTTCTTACTGTGTGTGTTTTTATAGTAGATAGACCACTAAAATGAGCCATTAGCCTATGATGACAGATGATACAGAGACCCAAAATTCTCTTGCCTTGCTACAATGGGAGGAAGATCATCCAACACCTATCACCCCCTTCAAGGTTTAGGGATTTCATAGAAGAGGTGGGCTTAAAGACTGTAAGAGCCAGAGGAATGGATGGAATGTTACCTGGACGTTCCTCTGACTACTCTAGTGGCAAGGATAGTCCTCATCCTTCCCAAACTCCTTGGAAGAAGTCAAGCAGGGGAGAGCCAGTTATCTCTCCCACCCAATCAGTGGACCTTAGCTGCAAGAGGGGGAGTAGCTAAGGATATATAAGCTGAGAACACCATGAGGTATGTCTCTCGCCATTTTCGTATGGCTGAAGGGTAGTCACAGGATTTATGTTTGGGTGTGACCTTTACAGCACAGCTGTGAATGGGGGGGGGTACAATGCTTCTGTAAGTAAAGCAGCATGCCAAGCTCAGTTAACAAGTCCTATAAATGCCTTAGGGTTTTCCAAATGGCAGTTTGGGAGAATTCTTGCCTCGTGTGGTCATAAGGACATTGGGAGGAAGGGACTGGACACCACAAGTGCCTTCCAGTAGTGAATTTGATCTTACATATGATATCAAGAAGAAAATATACATAT
>NW_008340639.1:401111-424910 GCF_000622305.1 Nannospalax galili
GGGCAACCGTAGGGGAAAGGCCTAGAGCACACTCTATATTATTCTTATTTGTACTTCTCCTTTATCATCAGTATCACTTATAAACATGATTTACCAAATCCAACGTGCCCGGAGGAAGCGGGTCTGCGGCATAGCTGCTGTTATTCCAAAATCTCTTTTGCTTCTGTACAATGTCAGTTCAGCACCTGGGGGAAAAACACAAACAGCTCCCCTCACCTGCGCTAACGCTGGCCACCTGTAGAGGCTGCTCTTGGACCTCTCCTCTCCATAATAGATAATAATCTCCTGATAATAACCTCCTGACAATACTGCTCTACACAACTGTTACCAATCACTTGGTGTTAAGTATTGTGGATACACCTTAATGAATTTCAACAAAGTTTTAGGTTTATAATTTCAAAGATACAGTTTTTCAATTTCTTGTTCCTCCAAAACTCTTTTAATCTGATCCTTGTTCTTCCAAAACTCTTTTAATCTGATAATACAGTTCATGCTTACTCTGTACGTTTCCCATATTTTCAAATGTTCTTAAGTTCATGCTTACTCTGTACGTTTCCCATATTCTCAAATATTCTTAAGTTCATGCTTACTCTGTACGTTTCCCATATTTTCAAATATTCTTAAGTTCATGCTTACTCTGTACGTTTCCCATATTTTCAAATATTCTTAAGTTCATGCTTACTCTGTACGTTTCCCATATTTTCAAATATTCTTAAGTTCATGCTTACTCTGTACGTTTCCCATATTTTCAAATATTCTTAAGTTCATGCTTACTCTGTACGTTTCCCATATTTTCAAATATTCTTAAGTTCATGCTTACTCTGTACGTTTCCCATATTCTCAAATATTCTTAAGTTCATGCTTACACTGTACGTTTCCCATATTCTCAAATATTCTTAAGTTCATGCTTACTCTGTACGTTTCCCATATTCTCAAATATTCTTAAGTTCATGCTTACACTGTACGTTTCCCATATTCTCAAATATTCTTAAGTTCATGCTTACTCTGTACGTTTCCCATATTCTCAAATATTCTTAAGTTCATGCTTACTCTGTACGTTTCCCATATTCTCAAATATTCTTAAGTTCATGCTTACTCTGTACGTTTCCCATATTCTCAAATATTCTTAAGTTCATGCTTACACTGTACGTTTCCCATATTCTCAAATATTCTTAAGTTCATGCTTACACTGTACGTTTCCCATATTCTCAAATATTCTTAAGTTCATGCTTACTCTGTACGTTCCCCATATTCTCAAATGTTCTTAAGTTCTTGCTTACTCTGTACGTTTCCCATATTCTCCAAAACTCTTTTAAAACTTCATCATCAATCACTTATTTACCATCTATATCTATCTATTATCCATCTATCTATCACCTATTTATCTATCACCTACCTATCTACTTACCATCTATCTATCTATCAATGACAATCATTTATATCTATCATCTATCTATCATCATCAATTATTTGTCTATAATCTCTCTCTCTATTTCTCTATCTCTCTACCTCTATCTATCTATATCTGTCTTCTATCATCTATCATCCTATCTATCCATATTTTCTATCATCTATATCTTTTATCTACCTATCTACTTACCATCTATCCATCCTAGGGAACTTTCACTATCGTCCCTTTCAGGGAACCTCGTCCTCATCCCTTTCAGGGAACCTTGTCCTCATCCCTTTCGAGAGTCATTTATTATAGCGACCTACATTGTTTAGTGTGTGGAACTATAGGAAGTGGTGTTGGTATTTATTCATGTCATATTGCCCATACATGAATTCTTTTTTTTTTTGCTTTGTTTTTTGTTGAACACCCCCCAAGCCCACCAGGCTTGGAGCTTCAACAACAAAAGAGTCAAGACAAAGGTCTTGATTTTATTATAAAAATTTTAATTCTCAGCAGTCAGGTGAGCAATCACAGAATGGCTTTTTGTTGTGAGAAACACAGATCTTATATAGGAATCAGATTTGGGGTAACCAAGGAATCACCAAAGAATCATCATGGATATTCTACTAACAGAAAGTAACTACAGATGCGGCAGGTTGCTGCATTACCTCACCAACTCCGGTGCCTGAAGACCGAACTGAAAGTAAGTTTCTAAGAGACCTGATTTATCATCATGGAGGCACAGCCTGTCAGCTCAAACAGCTGAAGCAGAGCTCTCAGAATCTCTTAAAGTGGCACTCTACTTTTTTCCTATGCTTATGTCAAGCATGGCTCCAGACATTTCCCCCTTTCTTTTTATATTGTTTACAGATGAAGTACATGCCAAGACTGGGATGGAAAGACCATGCCTGTCTTAGGTCGTCTACCAGAGTGAAAGCCATTGGAGGCAGCCGGCGACCCGCTTTACTATGAGAAGATCTTACCTGTCACTGGATAACTGGCCTCCATAAAGCTCCCATCAATTGGCCACGGCCTTGAGGAAGAAACGGGAAATAGTGCTTTTGCAAAGTATGTTTGCAAAGGTGTGCCACTGAAAGTAGGAAATTTAAATTTTTAGGTCATATGTAGCTAATGTCAGTCTATGGTCCATTCAGTCACTGCACAGGCCTAATTCCCCCCTCTAAACATAAAATAAAAGGATGCCAACTTGGAGTCAGGAAAAAGAATGAAACCACCAACCCAAAGGGCAGAGAGGGAGTGCATAAGGGAAGGGGCAACACACAAATGATCAGAACAATGGTGCACAAATCATGTGGAACAGTCAATCAATCAAGTAGGGTAGAGACGCATTGTAGCTAAAGGACATAGAAGTAGAACGGTGGGCACCAGGTGGTGGAAAAAGTCTGGGCAAAGAAGAGCAGGATGGTGACATCAGTTGGTGCAACGAGATGTCACAGGTGGCGTAGAATCTGGAGAGTCCGCAAACCGAACGAGGCATTCAGGCAGCCAATGAGCATTGTCAGCATCCTGTGGAAAACAGAAACATGCCCTCTCTCCCAAAGGAGACCTGGATCTGGCCCAAGCCAGAGTCCTGTGTAAGGATCCTTGTACGACACTTTGGCAGAACCTGTGGAAGAAGAAGTATGCCACAACCTATCAGCCACAGAGCGACCTTATGCATCCAGAGTTAAGTTCAAAACAAAGAGAGCATGATGTAATAAATTTTGTGGTGAATGGGTGTATACTTGATCATGTTTAATCTTTTCCAATTGTAGCTTAAGAGTGCCATGAGAATGCTCAATAGTGCCTTGACCTTGTGGATTATAAGGAATTCCCGACTGTAACATAAGCCCAAGGAAAGTTGGAAACAAATGAAAGTTTGAAAAATAGAGGAAAGTAAAGATTGATTAGGTTAGGGTATTTCCTACCGTCCCTAGGGTCTTTCCTGATGTTTTTATTTTGTCATAGCAGCCAAGTTTTCCTTTTGAAAATGAAGGGAAGATAAGATCATCTCGGCAGCCCATTTGCAAGCCTGCCGATGTAGGCAATGGAAAACACAGCGACCCCCTACGAACAGTATGCAAAGAACAACCATCAAGGTAATCAAAGAAAATCCAGAACTATGTAAAATACTCTGAAACCATCCACGAGGATCAAGACCAGAGAGAGTATTCACTAAAGAAGTAGCTATCTGATCAATAGAAGTAGCAGAAGGCATAATCTGTGCTTGCTGTGTCCAAGGCTTATGGGAGTCGTCATGCCAACACTCAACAAAAGTTTGTGTTTGAGCAGATTTCAGGAGTGCCACACTAGCAGTAGTAGCAGGAGCAGCCAAAGCAATAAGTCCTAATATAGCAGCAATAATCAGACCAATCATGTGTTTTTCACGCCATAACAACCTTTTGAAAAATCTCAGAATCAATCCTTGAGTAGGACTGCTTTCCCAGGCACGATGCATTTTCACAGGTATCCATAACAGAGTCAAAAGCTGGATCAAAGGCTACAGAGTGGTTAAGACAAATATGCAAATGACAATTCTGACAAGTTAAGTTCATGTCCTGAATGACCACATGTCCAATTAAGATTACTAGAGGAAAGTGCACAGAAGCTGTAACATTGTGATTTTTAGCTTCAGCAAAACTATAAAACACCTTATCAGGAAAGGTAAAAGCAAGAGCAGCATCAAGAGTGCCATGAAAGAAGCCTACAGGTTTAAGAGCAGCTAACAATTTCCAAATATGCATTTGAGGAGGATATACTGTATGTCCTATTCTTAATTGAGGTTGAGGATTAGCTATACCTCCATCCACCCAAACCATAGGATTAGTAGTATTGAATTATTGTTTCATACCTGTTAAGATTACACTGAGAAAAAAACAGTTCATAATCGTTACAATCTTCCACCCCATTTCCTAAAGGACCCCAATCAATCCAAGTATGATTCCAGGCCCTATGAACTTTACCTATCAATCCTTTACAATTTTGCCATGGGAAAGGCTGTCTTTTAAAGATCTGATCATAGGAGGAACCTTCACATGCTGAGAGAGCTGGAACAGATGTAGTCTCATACTCTGTCCAATCAGAACCTATTGACTGAACAGATAAATGTACCACATTTGGATAATGAACATTCCAGCTACCTCCTGGAATAATCCAATGTCATTGTCTGATAGGATAACAAGGAGGAACTCCAAAACACATAATATGAGCAGTTACAAATTGAGTATAAGTAAAACTGTTCCTTCTTCATCAGGAAAATCCAGCTGACCTGTTCCATAAGGAGGTGACAAAACATTCATAGGAAAAGTAGGAACCACAATAGTAGGCTCCTTCCAAGTATAAGGACAAAGAAGAGGAGGATTAGGTACATGAGCCCAATAAATGTTTTCAGTTTCAACAGCAGAAATCCAAATGAATAGAAGAAATGTGAATAAAAACAGGTTTCCCTTATGTGAGAAATTCATGGTTATAGATGACAGCAATATCATTCGATCTGGAAACAGAGCAATAAAGCCTGTAAAACCTAAGAGCAAATTGAAAAGTTTAAAGTCAAAGTTAGAATAAAGGCCAAAATCTGAATCTGTAGCGACTGAGCTAGCCGGGCGAAATTAAGAAAACACAAAAATAATGAAACCTAATCGTAATATAAGCAATCTCAACAGTAAAGTTCTAAACTGTAAAAGAAGTAAGAAAGTGAAGGCATACTCCAAGGTGTGGTCAGCAGGGTAACATGAAACAAACATGAAAAGAACAACTTAAAATAATTATTTAAAGGAAATAAATTGAATTTAAACTCAATATTAATGGATTTATGTTAATTGCCAACAACTAATATTTCTCAGAGGATCTGAAGTAGTTTTAGATTTGAAAAGAAATCTCAAAGTAGGGTCCAACAAACCTACAAGTAAAAGGAAATAAGAGACAAAATTTAACAAAGGTTACTAATAAAGGCATGCATAAGAAACAAAAATCCAAGATCTTTAGAAACTGTAAATAAAAGTCAAATGTTGAACAAGAATATTAAAGCTGTAAAATCTGGCATCTAATCTTATTTTCTTGAAGCTCCAAAAAAGGCAGGGAAAAGCATTAATGACCTGTAAGTAAAAAGTTACCTATATCAAACACGTTTCCTAGGTAACAACCAACAAACTAATACAGAACCACCACCTTATTCCAGAAACATCTAGAAGCACATAGTCAAGGGTGACACAAACAAGCACAGGGAGCTTATGGTAACATAAAAAAAAGCTTTCAAATAAAAAACTTAGAACAGGTAACAGGTAACTATAGAAACTTAAAATAAACTGAAAAGAGAAAATCATGTAAACAACTTAAAAAGAGTGTCCATTTTAAGAGAAATGGCATTAATTATAATCTTTTTTGAATTATAGCAACTGGTACCAGTATATCTAATAAAAGGATTTAAATTGAGAAGTTCACACAATATTAAATGGATCCAAACAGTTGGACATACAAGACATATAAAACAGACAAAACACATATTTGAAGCAGTACTGCACAGGTAATTGAGGTAATTTTAATCTGAAACATGTCTACACATACTGAGTGTACACAATAAATTGAAAAGCCTTGAGATGAATTGCTGTCTCCCTGAAAAGCTCCATAACATTGCCTTGGGGCCTGAGAATCTTGTCTCAAAGCCTGAGGCTGGCTGCTCCTCTCGTTTGGCAAGAGAAGATTGCCGTGTAGATCTCTTTTTGATCTACATTTATTAGCCTAGTGTCTGCCTTTTTTAAACCTAGGGCAGATTACAGGACCCTTCTTCTGAATGAAGTCAGAGGTGCCGTGAGGGCAGTATCTTTTCACATGACCTACTTGTCCACAACCATAACATTTTTTAGTTCCTTTTTGCTGGTGAAATAAAGTATCTTTCATAGGTCTGCCCAGTAAAGCAGTAGCCATAGCCACTCCCTGTATAGAAGAAGTCCCAATATCAGCACAAAGATCAAGATAATCAGACAAGCTGCCCGTTGTTCTGTAAGGCCTGAGTGCAGCTTGACATGCAGAGTTAGCATTTTCATAAGCTAAATGTCTCACAAACTGTAAACTTGCATCAGAGTCACCAAGAAGCCTTTCTGCAGCCGTCAAAAGCCTAGACACAAAATCTTGATATAATTCATCGGGTCCTTGCCTAATTTTAGTCAAATCCACAGTCTGCCATCCAGATGTTGGCAGTTTCTTCCAAGCTTTCTTGCTGCAGCACTAGTTTGAACATAGGCAGCAAAGTGAAAGTTTTTCTATTGTTCTGTCTCTCTATATTGGCCTTCACCAACAAGCATTTCAAAAGTAATAGGAATATTTTGAGCTCTATTAAGGTCAGCAGTAGCCTGACAGAATTCTCCAAATTCTGATTTCCATAAACAATAATCTCCTCCAGATAGATGAGCTCTGGCCAGGTGCTTCCAATCATTAGGAGCCAAAGCTTCAGTAGTCATAGATTCTAACACAGCCTGAGTGAAAGGAGCTGTAGGTCCATACTGTGCACAAGCAGATTTTAATTCTTTCAACTGCTTGAATGGAAAAGGAAGACGTGTCCTAACACTATTTCCCTGGCCATCATCTTGTCCCATGACTGGAAAAAGACTAAATCCTGATATATCCTCTCCAGTCACAGCTGCATGCTGCACACTCATTTGTAGTAGTGATGGAGACAAGGGACAAGAAGAAACAGAGGAATTGTTTGCATTTACAATTCCAGGCTCCTCTTTTCTCTCTGGCAGATGTGGATGTAGACCTGCAAGAACAGAAGGCTTAGAGGTGCCCTTAAGAGGCAACTTTTGCTGTTCAATACTTTGCTTTGCCAATGAATTTAGCTGTTCCTGCATACATTGTAGCTGTCTGTCCATTTCAACCTGCTTCTCCCGGACGGCATTGGTCCATCTCTCAGAAGCAGCAGACTCCTGTACAGTCTCTGAATCTGAAGTCTTAGGGACTGCACTGCAGGTGACTATTTTTGCCTCCAAACAATATTCAAATATTTCAGCACGTTTCTGAAGACTTTCTAATTTTACCAGCAGTTTACTAGCCAGTGCTTCATGGTTACACTTGCACTCGGCTTTCACTTCTGAAGCAGGTTTTCTCAATTTTATGTTACTTATTTTATGTACGTGTCTTGTCATACTCACCTGAGTCTGGGGTCTCTCCTCCAGGAGTCCCTCCTCAGACCCCTCGGGCCCCACATTGGGCGCCAATTGTCAAATGCCCCCCAAGCCCACCAGGCTTGGAGCTTCAACAACAAAAGAGTCAAGACAAAGGTCTTGATTTTATTATAAAAAGTTTAATTCTCAGCAGTCAGGTGAGCAATCACAGAATGGCTTTTTGTTGTGAAGAACACAGATCTTATATAGGAATCAGATTTGGGGTAACCAAGGAATCACCAAGGAATCACCATGGATATTCTACTAACAGAAAGTAACTACAGATGCAGCAGGTTGCTGCATTACCTCACCAACTCCGGTGCCCGAAGACCGAACTGAAACTAACTTTCTAGAAGACCTGATTTATCATGGAGGCACAGCCTGTCAGCTCAAACAGTTGAAGCAGAGCTCTCAGAAGCTCTTAAAGTGGCACTCTACTTTTTTCGATGCTTATGTCAAGCATGGCTCCCGACAGTTTTTCTGAGACAGGTTCTCCCTACAGCTACAGTGGGCCTGGAACTAACCATGTCGACCAGACTGGCCTTATCTCAGAGTTCCAGCTGCCTCTGCCTCCCAAGTGCTGGTACTAAAGGCATGAGCCACCACACCTGACCCATGATTAAAATTTTAAAGCATGTGGTATCATTGTTGCTATATTTAAGGATGCAGTTGTGTATATGTGAACAGTGAAAATTAAGAGGTCCAACAGCACTTGGTTAACATATTTATCTTCCATTAAACTCAAGTAACAAAAAATGAATTTGAATGTTGAAGTAAGAAAATAGAGTTTTATTAATGAAAGTGACCATACAATGTACACATCCATAGAAAAAAAGTTCTTCCTCTTAAAACATTAACATCAGTGTTACAAATCAAAGGAATCCAAATGACCTAAAAACATTCCTTATATATAATGGGGATAACCACTAACAAAACAAAAATGATCTTTTCACAATGAGTTCTCCACTATCAATAACTTCCTTACAGCCCCTTTCATGGCCTCATTCATCAGCCTGTAGATAACAGGGTTAAATGGTGTAAAAGATAGAAATGGTGAAATGATAGAAAGCAAGAGGTCAAAAGAAGTTTGCGAATCCAAGTTTGGCTTTAGATATGCACAGGCTCCCATGGAGAGAGAAAATGACACTGCAAAGAGGTATGGCAGGCAGGAGGAGAAAACCTTAGACTGACTTTCAGCAGAGCACATTCTGAGGACTGTGGAGAATATCTGGACATAGGAGAGGGCAATGACGATGAAGCAGACAAATACCACGGCTGCCATGAAAGCAACCACTCCAAAAACTCCAAGGTAATCATTGGAGCAGGAGAGCTTGAGAAACTGGGGGACATCACAGAAGAACTGGTGGATTGTTTTTGGCTTGCAGAATGTGACAGAAAATGTGTGTGTTGTGCATAGTGTTCCTGAGATATCTCCACTTATCCACATAGCTGTAACAGCCCACCTACAATTTGTGGGACCCGTGATGACCTCAGAATGCAGTAGGAGGCAGATAGCCACAAAGTGGCCATAGGATATCACTGGCAGAATGACCACCTCAGCCCAGGCCAAGGATTTGAAAAAGAAAACTTGCAGCACACACTGAGCATAGGAAATGTATTCACTTACAGTTGGGGAATTGTGAAAAAAATTGGAGGACAGTGACAGACAGGGAGGAGAGGTGGAGAATGGAAAGGTGCTTCAGGAAGTAATACATTGGAGATTGGAGCTGTGGGTCCAGCTCTTTGATGGTGATGATGATGAAGTTACCTGCCATGAACAACAGGTATATCACTAAGAAAACCAAAGCATGTAGGATCTCCAGGTCTGGTGGTCAGAGAAACCCAGGAAGAGGAAAACATTCACTGTGGTTAAGTTTGTCACCATCATTTTGAGAATAGACATTATGGGAGCAGATGGGAATAAAGGAAATACGGTAGAAAATGATCCATGAATCTGCCTTTATTCAGCCCTGCTTATTTAAACACTTAGTTTCCAAGTGTTTATTATTTATTGGTTCTGACCTCAGTGAGAAAACCAAAGGCTCAAACATGTATTTCTTACACACACAGAGTTTACTATAAGTTCTAGGTAGCCAAGAGTTACAGGTGAATCCCAATGTGGTCTAGTTATTGTCTTGCAAAAGCACTCTCAGAAACACAGACCCTATTATTTTGCCCCATATGTGTCACTATTCCTTTTCCACAAAAATGTTCATTTCTCTGATTTAAAATCAGTGATAGAGAATCCCAAAAATGCTATTACACAGAGAATATATGTTGGAGAGATGCACAGCCCTAACTGGCACATCTACAGTGAAGTCTTTAGTCCTAAGGCTTGTGGAATGGAAAGAACAGAGGGTAGAGAGAATAATAATACATCCTTTCACTCTCAGCAGTGAAGCTTTCTCACAAAACAGAGTGTGATGTTCACAGAGGGTCACAACTGTAAATTTATAGAAAATAAGAGACTGTAGAGTGTGTGTACCTGGATCATACTCCTAACAAAGTTCAGCCTCCCAAAGATCAAGCATTATTGGGAACAAGGAGGTCAAAACATCACAAGAGCCAAGGATGGTGTATGAACATAAGGAAAAAGAGTCTTTCAGGTCTCTGGAACTTGCTCATATGAACTTGCAACAATGATGATAGCATACCCAAGACCCATGTCAACTCAATTAGACAAAAAACCAGCATAGAATGGGGAAAGTGTGCAACAGGCCCCCCTTCCCAAGGAGCTATTGGCAAATGCTGCAGGATGAGGGAGATTAGGTTTTCTTTAAGGAAGTGACTCTAAATAGGCTGACTATATTCCAGTGAATGAAGTTTCACTAAAGGACATTTGGGTACAAATACTTGTCAGGATAGGACATATCATATGTGACAGAATACCTGAAATCTTGGTGGGAGGGGCTGTGGGGGGGAGGAAGGGAGAAGGGGGGTGTAAACTTGATTCAAGATCTATTATATGAAATACACAAAAACAACAAAAATGAGAGCAAAAAGTCAGTAGTAGAAATGCACTGATAGTTTTTCATTAAAGGATACTGAACTTTACCTGGAGCATATTTGCATCATGCACTGCCCTTTAGAACCACACAGATGACCTGTAGAGGGAATATGATATTGCATCTGGAGGTGTCATTCCCTGTGGCAGGCATTATCTGGCTCTACACAGGTTTTCTCATTTCTCCCCCACAGTGTCATCTGCTGTTTGGAGCTTCTGTGTGACTCCTCACTGCACTTGACTGCTCTTCCTATCATTAGTCTTCAGTGGAAAAGACAGTGGCAAATGATGCAAAAATGGTTTTATATTAGAAAGGATGATGCAGAAATCCCGAGTGTATAATCTCAGACAGGCAGTCATCTACCTTTCTTAAATCAGGAATGCTCAGAGCCCATTGTTTGATCTTAATCAAGTGTTCTTTCCTGTGCAAATACATTCTGGCATTAGAGGGCTCGGGAATGGCCACTGAGGACTCACATCTTCCTGCATGTGTTCTTGTCTGTGAAAATTGAAACAACTGTAAAAGTAATCCAAATTCTTTGGAGGGGGGGTACTCTAGAGCTTTCCAAATCCCATTGTATGTTTTCCTATGTCTCCGTGATTCATCCATTTAACAATGATGTCAGGTAGAATCCTCAGCCTAGGTGCTAGCACTTTGTTCCCAAAATTGTTCATATGAGACAGGTAATTCCAGTTTCTCCTGGAGAAGGTGCAGACTTTGCTCTTAGCTTCATTTTTCTAGCAACGATCTAGATATCTGAGCTTTCCCTTTCTATCCTCTCTTTCCTAGCAGAATATATTGAACTTCATTCTAGTACAGTTGCTAGATTCTAGTACTAGAATCTAGTTGCTTGATTCTAGTACTAGTGCTAGAAGTCTACTACCTCAGATGTCTTCTGTTACGTCAAGATCAGGATCAGCTTGAGCTCATAGTGAGATGCTATGAGGGAGTGAGGGAGAAGGGAGGTGCTATTAAGTTAGCGTCTTATTGGAATTTAATGTTAGCAACCCCATGAAAACAAGCCCGTTTGATCCTTACAGAATACTGGAGCTATATATTTAATATTTTTAGAGCTACTTCAAAGTTATTGATTTCCTCAAAATCTCAAACCTAGTAATGGAAACAGGACTAACTGGAGATCAGAACTGTGCTCCTAACATTTTCTTCCTAATTTCTGCTCGGTTCTTCCCCATTTTTCTCTGACATTTCTGTGCACACTTATTACGTGATTTGGCTATTCAATAATTTAACCTGTGAAATTAGCTCACATAGTTACAACACAAGCGAAACCAGAAAAGTGGGTAATGTTCCATTTTCAGTTTTATGAGAAAAGTACCATGCTAGAGTCCTTCCTAGAACAAGTCTCCAGCCACAGGCAAGTTTAAAACTTGCTCCTAAACATCTGGATCTCCATTTATATAGGAGATATTAAGCTTCACAGTACTAAGGTAAGAGACTTAAGACGTGCACTACTTTGGATTCATATGCTTCTCTCATTTAACATTGACAATTGTGAATGAAATGGTTATATTGCAATTACCTTGGGAAAATTGCCACCGTTACCTGAACACATACCATCAGAATTTTGTCTCTCCATCTGCCATTTGAAGAGGTGCTTTACAGAAGCTGTTCATAGTGAACACGTAAAATTTCTTCTTTCACAATGCTCTGGTTTTCCTTGGATTGTCCCCTTTTTGTATTATGATAAAGTGATTCAAATACATTGACTTTAATGTCTTCTAAGTTTCAGAAAGTTCAGCTTCTTTCCTGTGTAGATTTGATTCTTGTCTTTACACATTTATATTGTAGACTATAAAATACAGTTCAAATTTCCATAAAATTGTCTTTCTTCATTCAAGAATTAAACACACACCCCAGGAAGTCTCCATGTCTGGGCAGCTCTCTGAGGTTCCAGGCACCCTCTGACAATCCATGTCCACACTCATGAACTTAAACACTGTATTCTTTTTCTTGGTGATCAGTTGGATTCAGCTTTTATGTTGAGCAGAAGGTGGGGAATCATGTTATTTTAAATAGAAATATGAATGTAGTGATGTAAATACCTCATTTTCTTTTACTCTTTGTCACCTGGGACTTAGAGCCATTAAATAAGTGTTCTACATGTTGAATGTGAGACTTGGTAAGCATGTAATTTAGTTTTCTCCAGTCTAATTGCTCTCAGAACTTAGCAGATCTGTCCAGCACATGGAGACTTGGACTCCTGAGCCATGCACTCTGTGATTCTGACTCGGAGTTCTGAGTTGAGACTAGGAAGCAGCCTTCCTACCAGGCACCCAGGCCCTGCTCCTTCTGCTGCTCTGAGCGTCATGGGCGGAGAGCCACTGCGCAGCTACAGCTTCCATTTCTGAGAAGCCAATTGGAAACTCTAAATGTTCATAAGAACAACTGATTCTCTACTATCAGACCTAATGGAAAATAGTAAATCAAAATGTGCTTTTATCTGAATCTGTGAAATTGAAATCAATAAATTAAATTTAGTTTTGGCTATCCAGTGCAACTATTCAAGATAGTTAAAATGTCTACTAAGAGACCATAAAATAAAACTATCAACAGTGCCCTACAAGGTGACCCAGTCTGTTCATGCATAATGGTTAATGCAAAGACTATCTTTATAAACCATCCAATCATTTCAGCAGAACTAGGTAGTAATAGCTGCATCTGCTTAAAGAGAAATAACAGTTGCTTTTGATTCAGAGTTCAGGTAGAAATGTAGTTGCTCCATGTCTCACCTCCACAGCCCTTTTGTCATAGCTAGAATAGGACTCTCCTAATTTCCAACCTGTTTCATCCTAAGGAAACAGGTTATACTATGACCAGAATCCTTCATTGTAACAACTAAAAGAACAAAGTACTTGGGATCTTTATTCATCTTTTAAAGATGTACCCAACAATTTAAAATTTGAAAATATTTTCATCCTAGATGTACCTTAAATTGCATGTGCAAGGTTTGTAACTGAGATCTGAGTTAAATTTTATATTTCACTCATCTTTGGTTATTCATGCCAGAAAGTTTATTAAATGTCACTTGAAAATCTAAAAATGAAAAAAGTATAGCAAGTTTCAATCCTTATGTGGCAAAATCTGTCAAGGCCTTGAGAACAGCAGCACGTAAATATATAAATCATGTGATTTGTTAAAAGGGACCAGCAGGACTGGGGTGCAGGTAAGTTGGGAGAGTGCTTCTTAGGTAAGCACAGAGTCCTGAATTTCAGACACTGCACCACAGACACTGGGGTCAGTGGTGCACACTTTTAATTCAGCACTAAGAGGGTGCTGACAGGAGTAAGGAAATTTTAAAACGTCATGGCCTAAAATGAAAATGAGGACATGACTTCCCAGAGCTCTGGGGTACTGTGGAAGTAGATCTCAAAGGGAAGATTTTAACTATAAATACATACATTAAATCAGAGATTTCAGCTGTATAATTTAAAGGTGCACCTCAAAGTCTTAGAAATCAAAAACCAGGAAACCCTTGTAATGCACTTTTGATGAGTCGGTGCTCAAATGGAACTATTTGGTGATAGGCCTGAGTCTCCGTGCTACGAAAGTTTTCCAGTTAAGATTTCATACTCCAGTCTTCCTCAGTGTGAACTGGAAATATAAATTCAGAATAGAAAAAGGGGGACTTTTCTCCCAAAAAGAATCAGAGGATGAGCTTTGGAATTCATGAAGATATGAAAGGTCCTGGGAAAAGCAGGGAAGGATAGGTGATGCAGAGATGCTGCAGTCAGATTGAAGGTCTCTAGTCAGGAGAGGACTTAGAAGATGCATCTAAAAGGGAAGACAGACAAAGGCCAGGAAATGCTACATGTCAGTGAAGCCTAGAGCCATCCAGAGACAAAACTCCAGTTGTAGGTTTTGTCAGGAGAGTGATTCCTCCAGCAGAAACGTGGCAGTTTAGAGGAATCCATTTGGCAGGCTTTATGACTCACAGGGCAATGGTGGGCAATATTTTCAGAGAGAATCTGTTTTTACACTGAACTACCTTGGGGCCTGTGATAAGAGAACATGCACAGCCTCAGGGAGACTCAGCTCTATCTTGCACAGCTCCTCACTGTGGGGAGGTCCAGGGAGGCAGCTGGGAAAGCAGGATGGGGAAACTGACTATCACCGTGTACAATTGGCGTGCAGCTGCAAGCTAGGGAGGGCAGAAAGAAGCAGACCTACATGTCTTTAAAAGTTTACAATAACCCACTAAGTACAGTTAGTGCTGCCCACATTTGCTTGAGTGTGGGGCCATCCACTAAAGCGTGGGAAACCTACCAATGACCTGACTCTCAAAATAGAATTATTCTACCTTGTTCAGTGGGGAGGATATGCTGGGAATTAAATGTATACAGAGAGCTTGAGGGAGAGAGCAAGAGTAAGAACAAGTGAGAGAGAAAGAGAGGGAGGGTGAGAAAGAGAGCTCTGTATTCTCTGCTTTACAGTGGCCATTGACACATCTACTGATAACAACATTGAGGTCTGTGAGCTCTGAGCCTCTGAGGCCAGTGGTTATATAAAATTATGGAGCCAGTGTCTGTCACTCTCTACTGTAGAGCCTGAGTGTTCTGAAATTCTTACATAATATTCATAGCTGAATTCCCCAGGGAGAGTGAGTAATGCAGAACTGTGATCTTAACAGACAAGAGCCAGGTCCACTGTCCACACCAACATCAGTGTTGTGACTGTTCCAAAACTACCAAATCATTTAGGAGACACACAGCTAAAACCCTGCCAATCCCATAGGCATGGTGTGGACAGTCTTCAGAAAAGTGAGAGATCTTTCCAAGGGAAGTGAGGCCAGCAGAGGACTCTGGCACCCAAAGGAGAAAACTGACCATGAGAGGAGAACTCTGTGGGCATCAGACACATGTCAAATACAGACTCAGACACAGCATAACCACAGCAATGACAAAAGAACACAACTTCAACTGACCTCCATTCCCTCTATGTAACTGATGATCTTCAATTTTCAAGCATCAGAAAACTGTTCCAATATTCTGCCTTTTAAGACTTTTTTTTCTTTTCTTCCCATTTCATCATTTAAACAAAAAAAAATTAAACTAAAATCACTTAATGGCACTTTTGCTTCATTCCTTTTATTGTTTCTTCTTTAAGAGAGTTACTAAAGATAAGCTGACTAGACTCCATTGGGTGTTTTCATTGCACTGAGACATCTTGATACAAATTTTGGACTGGATAGTACATAGCATATATGGGAGATTGCATGAAATCCAATGGGGGGACTGGACTATCTGGCTGTGGAAAGGGGAGGTTTTCTAAACTTGACTAAACTCTGTTCCATGAAATGCAAAACTCAATAATAATCTTAAAAAGTAGGTCAAGTATTCCAATGGATACGTCTCAAATTGTAGCACAAATTGAATTTGATATGCTATGTTTTAAAAAGTAGGGCAAAAACTTGGAGGAGGGTAGGAAGTTGAGTTGTATTTGGGAGGAGTTAGTGGATTAGTCTATGTGAAGATAATCAAAACACATTGTATGACATTCTCAAAGAATTAAATAAAATGTTTTTTAAGTAATTGTAGGCCTATATCAAGAGAGGAATAGGGATCTGAGCCTCTCCTCAATCCATGTCTGACTATTGAAGGGACCATCCCTACACAGATCCAACTTGCTACTGACAGATTCAGAGAGGGGTAATACTTGCCTTCCGTTGTGTGCCCTCTGAAGAGCCCACCACGCTCCCTTGGAGAGGTCAATGCAATGGTCACACAGACGTCTTTGTTAATGGAAAGGGCTCACAAAACAAAATCAAAGTCATAAACCTAGCTGGCCAGGGTGGCAATCACCTTTAAACCTAACACTTAGCCAGCAGAGACAACCAAATTTTTGTGTTAGAGACTGATCTGATCTTTATAGTGGGATCCGCCAGTGCTACATAGTGAGAAATCTGACTCCAAAACAACCCACAACAAAACAAAACAACAAAAAGTCATGAAGAGAAAGACATTGTTAACGAAGAGGGAGCAGTTGACAGGTATGGGAGGGAGATTAGAGAGGGTGAGGGAAAACTGCCATCAGACTACTTTACATACATGTGGGCATTTGTTAAATAATAACATTCATAGAAAAAATAGCCAGTGGAACATTTCAGAAATTGTGTTAAAATACTGTACTATTCTGTAATTCAAAAGGCACAGCCTGATATATTATGAAAAATAAAGGATTTCTAATCACTGAAGTAGAATTTAATGATTGACCATTCAGTCTATGTTGTGTGTGTGTGTGTGTGTGTGTGTGTGTGTGTGTCTGGGTGGTGTTTTCTACACATGTATACACATATCTGGAGGTACACATACCTGTGCTTTCATGCAGAGCCAAGATTTTGACATCTCATCTGTTAGACTCCTCTATTGCTTTCAAAATTATTTATTTACTTATTATTTATACTTTATGTGTGTGAGTGTTATGCCTACATATATGTTAGTGCAACTATGTCATTGGAGGACAAAAGAGGTATCCTATCTTCTGGAGATGGAGTTACAGATGTTTGCTAGCCACCATATGGGTGCTGAGAATTGAACCACGGTCCTCTGCAAGAGTAGTCAGTGCTGTAAACTGCTGAGCCATCAGTGCTGTAAATCGCTGAGCCATCTCTTCAGTCCCACTCTATTGCATCATAATTTATTTTTAAAGGGTCTCACAGAATCCTTTATTGGTCAATATTTCTATAAGACTGTCTGGCTAGTGATCTCATAGGAACCTCTTGATTTTGAATCCCACCCATGACACTGGGATTACTCCTGGTAACAAATATGGCTTTCATTTTTGTAGGTGCTTGGAATGCCAGCTTGGGTCCTTGAGATTGAGAAGGAAGCATGGTATATGCTGAGCAATCTTCCCAGCTCCCAAGATTATATTTGAGAACCTAGATTGGTTAAGATTTGTAGCCACATATGTGTAAAAAACCCAAAATTGAAAAGAAGTTTTGAGGAGAAAATTGTTTAACCACTATAGAGCATGGAATTATAATAGTTATGTACTTTTCCTATAAAATACAATACAAAAATATGTAGATTCAAATGGAAATATGAAAGATAAAATGAAAAAAGACAGGTTGTTACTGTTTTTGTACCTTTGAAAACAGTAAGAATGCCAAATATCATTACTGTGAGAAGGCCCAGTAATTCCCAGGCCTGTGCAGACTTAAGGTCTTCATCCTGTCCAGGCACCTTGTACCCCATAGGCTGTCTATGAATATTTGGCATGGAATAATAAAATCATGTGAGATGTCACCAAGAGTCCTGTCAGGCCTCACTTGATGGCTGGCTCATCTAATGACTTGGCATAATGGGAATCCAACCTAGCCAAACTGACCAAACAATTGAACATTTTATACAAGTTAATTCACCAAACACATTATGTGACATTATGAAGAAAAAGGAATTCATTTCATCCTGATGTGCAAGAGTAAAAAAGATAAAACAAATAAGACAATAATAAGTAAAGGGTTAGGTGTATTTTAGTATGAATTTCATTACATAAACTGCATTGAAGACAATTATGATGGCTCTATGGACATGTAAACAGCAATGTTACAGAATTAGGCAATACCAAGAAAAGCATTTACAAAGAGAGATCCAATTTGAAATCAAAGTTTGAAAGTGATTGATTATAGTGACCAATATATCATCTTTAGCATGTGGAACTGTAGGAAATGGTGTCAGAATTCATCTTTCTTCATGTAATTTTGCCCATGCCTGAAATTTTAAGGCATGTGAAATCATTATTGTGGTGTCCAAGCATGTGAGTCTGCATACACACTGCTGGGCTTAAGACACTAGGCTATAATATTAACCTACATTAAATTGAAAGAAAGAAAATTAAATTATTAGGTTAAAAACACAGTTTCTCTAATGATAGATACCATCTGATGTACATTTTCTATAGAAAAATGTTCTTTCCCTTCAAACAAGAACATTAATGTTACAAAATGAAGGAATCTAAATGACCAAACCATTCCTTGTATATATTACATACATTAATATACATTATATATTAATACTGCCCTCTTTCCATGTGCTGTTCCACAATGTAGTTATTACTTATTGAAATATCTAAATATATTAGTAAATTTTTATTAACAACTTATGAATATCTCAGCAATTTAGATTCTTTTTAACAGTTCATGAATTCAGTATGTTGATTAAAATGATAGGTCAAGCGCTCCAGACAATTATTCCCCTAAATGGCAGAAGAAATTGGGTTTAATATGCTATGATTCAAAAAGGAGGACATAAACTTGGGGCAGGGTAGGAAGATGGATTGTATTTGGGAGGAGTTAGGGGATTAGGTGGAGAGAAAATGATCAAAATACATTGTATAAAATGCTCAAAGAATTGATAAAAAAATACATGTTAAAACAGAATAGGTCAAAAGCAAGTGAGGCATATTTCCCTGAGTCCCTCCTCCATCCATGCCTGATTTTCCATGGGCTCATCCTTGTTCAGAAACATTTTACTAGGGATAGATTCAGAGAGGGGAAATTCTTGCCTTCAGCCTGTTCTCTCTGATGACCCCACCATGTTTCCAAGAATAGCTTCAATGCAGTGATCACATAGTTGGCCTCGATTAAAAAAATGATACACAAAATCAAAAGTCATGACCCTAGCCGGGTGTGATGATATTCATCTTTAATCCCAGTACTCAGGAGGCAGAAGCAGGCAGATGTCTGTAAGTTTGAGGCCAGCTTGGTATACATAGTCAGTTCTGAGCCACTCAGTCCTACATAGTGGGATCCTGTCTCAAAAATTGAAAGAAAAAAAAAATGAACCTGAGAAAGGGACTACTAAGGATGCTAAGGATGAGAGGAGCAGTTGATAGGTATGCAAGGGAGATTAGAAATGGGGGGAGGGAGTGTAATCAATACATATTATACACATGTAGGAAGATGTGAAATATCCAAATTAATAAATAAAAATAGGCCAACAGAATATTTAAGAAATTTTGTTAAAACATTGTACTGCAATGTAACTCCAAAGGCACAGTACGAGTTTTTATGCAGAACAATGAAATTTCTAGAAACTGAAGTGGTAGATTTAGTGATATACCTTTAAGGTCATATCATTGTGCATGCGTGTGTGTGTGTGTGTGTGTGTGTGCGCGCACGCACGTGCATGCACACATACATATGTGGTATTCTGTATTCATGTGTGTATATTTATGTGCACATGTCTAGAGATGCACATGCCTGTGTGCCTGGAGACCCCAGAGGATGACATCTCATCTGTTAACTTCCTCTGTTACCTTCCACTTTATTTGTAAACAGGGTGTCACAGAAACTGAAGGACGGCTTACTGTTTCTACAAGGCTGTCTAACTATAAGCTCACAGGATCCTGTAATTTCTTGGTCCCACTCATCACACTGAAACTACTTCTGCTAACATATTTAGGATTTATTTATTGCATGGGTTCTGGGGAAACCAAGGTCTATAAGATTGAGAAGAAACCACTGTAAACACTGAGTCATCTTTCCAGCACCCAAGGTTATACTTGGTACACTATATTTGTTAAAATTTGTAGTCACATATGGGGATGCAAACTTGGCATGGTATGCCTTAACACAAATGACATAATGTAGGAATTTTAGTTGGAGTGGGGTTATATGGGAGGGTGCCATTGGGAAGGGGGTATAAAGGTGATTAAAATTTTCTGTTTGAAATACAGAAAAATTTACTAAAAATTTACAAAAAACAAAACAACACACAAATTTAAATGTGTTGAAGAGAAATAGTTTTAACAATATAAAACACTTAATTAAGTGATTAAGGATATTTCCAAAAATAAAATGGAAATTATATATATATATATGGAATTATGAATAAAAGAAAAATAAACCCTGTAACTCTTTTGGTACATTGAACTACTATTTGAAAAGATTAGGAAGGGCAATATTGTTACCATGATCAATCCTCACAATTTCCATCCTTTTATGTTGACTTAAGAACTTTATCTTTCCTGGCACCTGGAATCCGAGAAGCTCACTATAGATATTTAGTCCATTAAATAATAAAATCATGTGAGATGTAACCAAGAGACCTGTCAGGCATCACTCATGGGTACATCTAATGATGTGGCACTTTTAGAAACCAACCCAGTCAAACAGACAAGACAGTTGAACATATTGTACAAGTTAATTCAACAAATAAATTCTTTTGAATTATGAACAAAGAAATTCAACTTTCATCCTGATGTGCAAGAGTAAAAAAGATATAATAAAAAAGTAAAAAGTTACAGTTAAATAAAAATCTGTATTACTATGCTATATAAGTTGCATTGAATGAAATTCTTATGGTTAAACTATGGACATACAATTAGAAATGGCACAGAATTAAATGGTAACAAGAAAAAAATTTAGAGAGATACAATTTGAAATCAATATTTGAATGTGATTTATTACAGTGCCAAATAAATCATGTTTAGTGTATGGAACTACAGGGAATGGTCTTATTAATGTAAAACTGTCCATATTTGATTTCTTTTTTTGATTAATTAATCAACTAACTTTTTTTAATGTGTATTTTTTTTCTTTTTTTTTTTAATTAGAAGAAGCATTTCATTACAACAGCATTAACCTATTCGATAACGTTTTTCTGAGCTAGGGTACATCTCTTTCAAAATTGGCTGTACATTTTTAGGTTTACAGATGAATTATTACGCTTGTACAATCTTTTACTCATTATAAACTCTATAAGACATAAAATTAAATGAGGTTTTAACGTTAGAAAAGATCTCCACTTCATTGTTAAGATACACAGTTTCATACAGAAAAATTCATTTAAAGGCAATTGACATTGAGATGTATTCACATGCATTTCTAATCTCTATATATATGACTATTAGTGGTCACAGTCTTTTACTTTCTGAGTTCAGCAGCCGTTAAAGGCTAAGGCTAACAATCAACTAACTTTTTTATTTGCTCAATATTATCAGAAAATATGCTCTCCAAGCCAAAAATGCAATTGAAAAAGCCATGCAAGAGCTACACATCTGTCTTTGTGTTACTTTTAATTATTTGGATGTCCCTAGTCTTTTGTGTTTCCACGAAAAAATTAAGATTGTTCTTTATAGTTCTGTGAAGAATGTCATTGAAGTTTTGACTGGTGAACTTCTTTTGCTAGCATAGACAGTTTCACAATTTTATTTCTGCCATTTCAAAGGCATAGAAGATCTTTCTATGACCTAATGAAGTCTTCGGTTTCTTTATTCAGTCTCTAAAATTTTTCTTTATAGAATTCTTCACCTCTTCAATTAGGTTCATTTTTATACTTTTCTGAGACTGTTGTGAGTGGGATATTTTTCTTGATTTCTTTGTCCCAAGTTTTTTGTGGGTATATATAAAAGCCACAGGTTTTTGTTTGTTGATTTTGTATCCTGTTAATTTACTGAAAATATTTATTAGAGCCAGAAGTATTTTGAGAATTCTAAGGAACCTTTTAAGTATAGAATCATGCCATCTGTGAATGGACAGTTTAACTTACTTCCCAATTTAAAAAAATAATTTATGGGCTGGAGAGATGTCTCAGTGGTTAAGAACACTAGCTGTTCTTGAAGAAGACCAGGGTTTGAATCCCAGCACCCACATGGCAGGTAACAACTGCCCATAACTCCAGTTCCAGGGAATCTGACAGCCTCTTCTGTCCTTTGCGGGCATGCTCAACACAAGTGCACTTACCTACATGCAGGCAATACATGCATACACATAAAATAAAAAGGATAAAATATTAAAATATAATAAAATATTTCCTTTAAAAATTAATCTTTTAAAAATATTTTATTTTATTCATTATTTTATTTTATGTATAGATGTGTGTTGCCTGCATGTAGGTAAGTGCACCTGTGTCATGAAATGCCTGCAGAGGACAGAAGAGACTGTGGGATCCCCTAGAACTGGAGTTATGGACAGTTGCTAGCTGCCATGTGGGTGATTCAAACCCTGGTCTTCTTCAAGAACAGTCAGTGTTCTTAATCTGCTAAGCCATCTTTCCAGCCTCAGAAGATTTATTTTTATGTTTTAATGATGTGTATGTGTGTGTGTCACTGTATGGTTATGTGTACATGAGTGCAGGTGCCTGTGCAGGCCTGAAGAGAGCATCCATTCCCTGGAGTTGGAGTCACAAGCAGCTGTGAACTGCCCAATGGGGGTGCTGGGAACCCAGCTCAGATCCTTGCAAAAGAAGCATGTGCTCATAACCACTGAATCATGTCTCCAGTCCCTTTATTCCCATTTTTATCCTTTTCATAATTTTCTCGTGTGTTATTGGTCTAGTTAAACTTTGAGCACTATGTTGAGTAATAGTAGGGAGAGTGGGCTCCTTGTCTCATGTAAGATTTCAGAGGAAATAGCCACCATTTTTCCCCATTGGGGATATAGGGTTGTTGTATATAGCCTTTATTTTGTTGAGGTACGTACTGTCAATTTCTAGTTTCTTCAGGACTTTTTTCATGAAGGCATGTTGAGTGTAAATTTTTTTTCTGCACCTCTCCAGATGATCATGTGATTTCTGTATTTAAATCACTTAGTATTGTGAATTAAATGTTTGTTGATTACATATGTCAAAGCATCCTTGAATCGTTGATAGAATCCAATCTAGTCATGATGTATACTTTTAATGCGGTTTTGAATTCGGTTTTTGGCCTTTTATTGCACCTGCATTAGGGAGACTGGTTTTCGTTTTCTCTTTTTGTTGTGTCTTTGCCTGCTCTCTGTCTTCTGGCTTTAACTTCAGTAGGTTGTGTACATTTAGGAATTTGTCAATTTATTCCAAATTTTCAATTTAGTTTGGCAAAGTATTAGGCTGCCATCTGCCCCCAAGCTAAGAGCTTGCCTGAGATTAAATTAAAATATAATTGACTCATTTCTTTCATGGAAGAAATCTCAAGACAGCCTAACATTGAATTGATGGCATGGTTATAAATGGTAAATATTGTGCAGCTCTACAATAAAAAAGAGCAAATAAGACAGAAAGAAATATAAAATGTACAGTGGGCTTTGAGAGTTCTCAGCCACATCCCATTTCCAGTCTATCTCTCTGCTTCCTGTACATGTTTGAGGAGTTTGTTCCAGTTGTCTCCTGTCACATGTTTCCCTGTCATGATGGACTCTTACCCCTCTAAAACTGTAAACCCAATAAACTATTTCTTCTAAAAGCTCCCTTGGTCATGGTGTTTTATCACCTCAACACACAAAGTAACTAATACAGTGCCTGTTAAC
>NW_008340639.1:424931-444042 GCF_000622305.1 Nannospalax galili
TATTTACAGAAAAAATAGTTGAAACTGATCACCGTGCTAAGACAAGTCTCCCTGTCCTCAGCTGGCCTGTAACTCACAATGAAGACCAGGCTGGCCTTGATCTCACAGAGATGCACCAGCCTCTGCCTGCTGAGTGTTGGGACTAAAGGCATGAGCCACTGTGCCTGACAACTGATTAAAATTTCAAAGCATCTGGTATTATTGTTGCTGTGTCAACAGAAGTGATTGTGTGCATACACATAGTATGTGTTAGAAGGTACTGGGTCTATGTCACTAATTTAAAATATTTATCTTCCATTAAACCGAAATAAAAATAATTTCAATGTTGAAGTAAAAAAATAGAGATGTTCTCTAATGGCAGAGGCCACCTAATTTACAGTACATCCAAAGAAAAATGTTCTTGTTCTTAAAACGTTAACATCAGTGTTACAAACTGAAGGAATCCAAATGACCAAAGTATTATGCACATGATAACAAAAGTGATCTTTTCACTTTGAATTGTGAATTGACAGTAACTTCCTTACAGCCCCTTTCATCATCTCATTCCTCAGACTATAGATAACAGGATTGCATGTTGGGGGAAGTACTGTGTAAAACAAGGAGAGTATGAAGTCAAAAGAAATTGGTGAATCTGAGGTTGGTTTTAGATATGTACAGGTGCCTATAAAGAGATAAAATGATACCACAAAGAGGTGTGGCAGGCAAGTGGAGAGCTTAGACAATCAGCAGAGGGCATGCTGAAGACTGTGGAGAATATCTTGACATATGAGAGGGAGATGTCGATGAAGCAGACAAATATCATTGCAATAATGAAGGTAATCATTGGAGCAGGAGAGCTTGAGCAACTGGGGGACATCACAGAAGAACTGGTAGATTATTTGTTCCCCAAAAAATCTGATTGAAAATGTGCTTGAGGTGAACACTATTCCTGAGGTTCTTCCACTTACAGAGATGTCACAGCCCACCTCCACATTCTGGGACCCATGATACTCTCATAGTGCAGTGGTAGGCAGACGGCCACATAATAATCATAGGGCATCACTGTGAGAATGGTGACCTCAGCCCAGCACAAAGATATGAAGAAGAAAAACTGCAGTACACAGTGAGCAGAGGAAATGTATCCACTGCCAGTCAGGGAATCCTGAGTAAAATGGGGCTTGGTGATAGACAGGGAGGAGAAGTGCAGAAGCGAAAGGTGCATCAGGAAGAAATACATTGGAGATTGGAGCTGTAGGTCCAATGTTGTGATAATGATGATGGTGAAGTTACCTGCCAAGCTCAATAGGTACATCACCAAGAAGAGCAAAGTATGTAGGATCTGCAGTTCCCAGTTGTCAGAAAACCCCAGGAGGAGGAAGCTGCTCACTGTGCTTACACTTGTCATCATAATTTTGAGAATGGAAATTGTGGGAGTAGCCTAAAAAAGAAGAAATGCAGTAGAGAAAAATCTAAGAATTTGTGCCTTTATTCAGCACTGCTTATTTCAACACTTGATGCAAAAAGGTCTGTTATTTAGAAGTTTTAACCACAGTGGAACAAACAGATATTTCTAACACACACTTAGTTCTAAACTTAGTTCTAAGAAACCAAGAGTTAGAGGTGAATCCCAATGTTGTCTAGGTATTTGTACTGTCATGGTAAAAGCCCACAAAAATTCCAAACACAAAATCCTATTGATTTGTTCCATTTATATCACTCTTCCTTTTATGCAGAAATGCCCATTTCTCTGACTTAGAGTCAGTAGTAGAATTGCACTTGCAACCTTCACTAAAGGATCCTGAAGTTTAGCTGGAGCATACTTGGATCTCACTCAGCGCCCTGTAGAGAGAATGTGTCTCTTTATGCCTCTTCCAAATCAGAAGCAGAACCAGGGCTGCTGATCAACACTTACTGTAACTCTATGCAGGCTTTCTCATTTCTTCCCCACAGTATCATCTGCTCTTTGGAGCTTCTGTGTGAGTCCTCACTGCACTTGACTGCTCTTCCTATCATTAGTCTTCAGTTCTGTCCTTGAAATAGTTTCTGATCACCCACTACACAAACAGACAGTGGCAAGAAAAGAAAAAGTGTTTTTACATAAGGAAGGGCAAAATTGAAACCCCCAGTGCATAATTTCAGGCAGGCAGGAGCTGTGCAGTAATCCATCTTTCTGATTAGAGTGAAACAAGGTATTTCACAGCCCATTGTTTGATCTTTGTAGGATGGACTTAACTAAGCATTGTCTCCTATGTAAATAACCTTGGAATTGTAGGGCTAAGGAATGGCCACAAGGAGTCTCATCTTTCACATGTGTTCTTCTATATGAGATTCAGTGACTGCTGCAAAAAGCCATCTAACTTGCTTGGGGTGCTTTATTCTACAGTCTTCCAAATCCCATTGTTTGTTTTCTTGTGTCTCAGTGATTCATCCACTTAACAAGGATGTCTAGGAGAATCCTCAGCCTTGATGCTAGCATTCTGATACCAAATTTATCATATGAACATGTAGAGCCAGTTTCCCCTGGAAAAGGTACAGACTTTTCTCATTTCATATTGTAAGCAATTAGTTGGTCATCACAGCATCCCTTTCTATCCCCTCTTTCCTGGCAGAGTTCCTTCAAGTTGGTTCAAATACAGTTGTATGTCAGTGCTGGACAAGATGGCTGAAGCCTGTTACCTCAGCTCTCTGCTGTTCTGTCAGGATCAGGATTAGCTTGAGCTCATAGCTGGATGCTGTGAGGAAGTCAGGAGGAAGGGAGGTGCTGTTAACTCTTTATTGGAACTCCATCTTAGCAGCCACATGGAAATAAACCTCTTAATTCTTATAAAATATTGTAGTTACACATTTAATACTTCTAGAATTACCTCAATGTTATTGATTTCCTCAAAATACCAAACCTCATAATGGAAACAGTACTAACATTTTCTTCCTAATTTCTGCTCAGTTCTTCCCCATTTTCCTTTGGCATTACTGTCCATACTTAATATTTTTGATTATTCAATAATTAAACCTGAAATATTTGTCCACATAGTTAGAACACTGGAGACACAAGTAAACAGAGTAATATTACACTTTAATTTTTGTAAGACAGACATCATGCTCGTGCCCATCCTCAAACAGGTCTCAGCCATAGGCAACTTCACAACTTGCTGCTAAGCATTTGGGTCCTGGGATTTATAGGTGATATTAAGCTTCAAAATACTTAACTAAAAGCTTAAGATGTGCGCTACCTTGGATATATATATGGTTCTCTCATTTTACATCTATTATTGTAAATAAAATGGTTTTATGTAAGAAACTTCAGATAATTGCCACCTTTACCCAAACACGTGTTGTCAAGGCTTTGTCTGTCCATCTGCCAGCATTTGAAGATGTGCTTTTCAGGGGCTTTTCATATGTGAACATGTAGAGTTTCATCCTTCCTAATACACTGGTTTTCTGTGTATGATCCCCTTTGTACTATGATTATACGAAATAAATACATTGACTTCATTATCTGCTACTTTTCACTAAATACAACTTCCTTTCTGTATAGACTTGAGTCTTGACTTTGCAAATTTATGTTGAAGACTGTAAAAATACTGTCTAACTTTCCTTTCCTCATCCAAGAATGGAACACTCACCTCAGGATGCCTTGGCATCTGAACAATTCTCCAAGCTTCTGAGAATCCTCTGACAATCCATGTCCATACTAACAGATTTAAAGATTGTATGATTTCCATTGGGGATCAGTGCAGGGTAGTGTTTTTTTAAACAGAAATCTGAATGTAGTGATGTAAGTACCTGATTTTATTTCACTGTTTGTCACCTGGGACTTAGAACCATTAAGTTTACCACATACTGGGTATGAGATTTGGTAGGCATGTGATTTAGTTTTCTACATCTTAGCTGTTCTCCTAACCAAGTAGATCTGTCAAGAACATGGAGATTTGTAGTCCTGAGCCACATACTCTGTGATTCTGACTCACAATTCTCAGGAGACATGGGGAAGCTGCCTGTTGCTAGGATCCCAGGCCCTGATGCTTCTGTAGTTCTGAATATCACAGGTGGCAACCACTGTGTAGCTAAAGCTGACATTTCTGAGAGGCCAGAAGGAAAGTTTAAATGTTTATAAGTCCAATTGATTCTCTACTATCAGGCCTCACAGAAAACTACAGATCAATATGTGTTTTTTTTTTCTTGGTCATGGAAATCAAATTCAATAAATGAAATTTAGCTTTTTCTATCTCCTGCGATTTATTCAGGATTCAATTAAAATGTCCACTAAGAGACCCTGAAATGTATGTAGGAGCAGTGCTACACAAGGTGACCCAGTCTGTTCTTATATAAGGAATAATCCAAAGAGTATCTTTTAAAACTATTCATTTATTTCAGCAGATCTAGGTTGTAAAAGCTGCCTCTGGCCCAAGAGAGATAAAGCTTGTTTTTTTATTCAGAGTTGGTCCATGGCTGATCTCAACAGCCCTGTTGTCATGGCTAGATTGGGTATCTCCTGACTTCAAAAAGTGACCTAGACTAGCAAGTTAGAATATTAAAAGCACTAAGAATCCTTCATTATAACAACTAAAGAAACAAAGTACTTGAGATTTTTATTTAACTAAAGTGGTACTCTCTTATTTTAAGTTTGAAAACGTTGCATTCTTTGTCACCATGACATTCATAAAACTTTGGTAATTGAGATGTACTTTGAGTTTTTTATATTTCATTCATTATTCATGCCAGAAAATTTATTAAATTCTCCTTGAATACCTAAAAATGAATAATTAAGGTAAGTTTAATTCTTTATGTAGCAAAATCTGTCACGACCATGAGACCACCAGCAGGTAAATATATCAACCATGTGATATTAAAAGTGCAGTTATGTAGGGATATTGTTTCCTAGATAAGCAAAAAGTCCTAAGTTTGATCCCCTGCACCACAGAAGCTGGGAAAATTAGTGCACACCTTTAATCCCAGGAAGGAGAGGGTGCTGGCAAGAGTAAGGAAACTTTAAAACATCATGGAATAGAATGAAACTGAAAACACAACTTCCCAAAACTCTGGGGTACTATGAAAGTGGATCCCAGGCGAAAGATTAAATCAGAGATTTCAGCTGTATAACATAAAGGTCATTGAAGAGTCAAAATACAAGAGTCAGAATGCACTGACTCCATTTTGGCTAGCTGTTTCAGGCAAGCCCTAGCAAGCCCAGGCATATTGTAAATCTCCAGTTACTACCCCCTTTCCCCCTGGAAAGCTATAGGTTAAGCAAGCCCGGGCATATAAAAGCCTTATAAGGTAAAAACAGAAACTTCTGGCCCCACAGAGAACAGTCAGCACATTCCAATGCCCTAAAGACAGCCCCTACCAATAAGAATACGCTCTACTCAGGGCATAGGACCATCCAATCATTTTAAATGATGCTTGGCGCACATGGGCTTCTGTGAAACTTCCATATAAAAGTGCACCCCACCCTAGTCTAGGGCTCTCAGTATGGATCCACTGCGTTGGTGAAATCTGAGGGCCCGAGCTTAAGCCCGAATAAAGGCTATTTTCTTTTGAATACTCTCCAGGCTCTTTGGGGGTCATTGGGGGGTCACAGGATCGGGGTGCAACATTTGGGGGCTCATCCAGGATCCCCAAGACCCCACAGGATCTCAAGGAGCATTGAGCCTTGTCTGGCCGGTAAGTGTCTTAGTCCTCTTGTTTGTGTATTGCATGCTTTTGATTTTGGGCCCCTTACTGTGTTAGCCTGTTGGCGGTCTAGGTGGACACACTGGAAGACCCCAAGCTGTGGGACTTGGCAGATGTCCCAGACCCACCCATAGGGATTGGATTCCGCTTGTGATTTTGAAGGGGTGAGGCAGGTCGCACCTGCAGAATGGCCAGAGACCCATGTACCACTTTTGGTTTCTGTTTAAGGCTCCAGGAAGTGTTGTCTTGTCATTGTGTGTCTCTGTATTGTTTGTCTTATTTGTGATTTACATCATTATATACATGGAGCAGAGTCAAGTAACACCTTTAAGTCTTTTCCAGGATCATTTTTCTGACTTCAGAGGTAAAGCTAGAGGACAAGGGTTGGAAGTAAAAAAAAAAAGGCAAACTTTCTACCTTTTGCAGAAATGAATGGCCTGCTCTGAAGGGCACATTTGACATCTCCACTGTTTATAGGGTTAAAAACATCATTTTGGGGCAACCAGGACACCCTGATCAGGTTCCTTACATCCTGACCTGGCAGGTCTTGGTGAAGGAGCCCCCTGACTGGCTCAAACCATTTCTGCCACAAAATCCACAGTCAGCCGTTCTCCCCTTGCATGAGGACAAGCAGCAGAAAAATGAAACCAAACCTTCTGCCCCACTTTATCCTGTCCTACAGGGTGGTACAGAAGAAGAATTCTTACTTGAGCCTCCACCCTACTTGCCCATGCTGCCATCACAACTGGGGCATTCAGAGGCCTCAGAAGAAGCTGAGGTAGCCCAAGCCCCTGGGGGTGAAAGCCCTCCTCAAACTTGAAGAGGGTCTAGAGAGGACAGCCGTGAGCAGCGCAGACTCCACCATCCTTCCCTTAAGGGCAGTAGGACCCCTTAATAAGGCAGGAGACTAACAAATGCAATTTTGGCCATTCGCCACCAGTGACCCCTACAATTGGAAATTGGAAATTGCCAAATTCTCTGAGAAATCACAGGGCCTTATTGATCTGTTTGAATCTGTTCTTTTCACCCATCAGCCCACATGGGACGACATCCAGCAGCTATTACAGGTTCTATTTACCACTGAGGAGAGGGACCGGATCCAAACTGAGGTCCAGAAGCTGGTCTCTGGGGTGGATGGGAATCCCACCACCAACCAGGCACTGATCAATGAAGCCTTCCCATGAGCCAAACCAAACTGGGACTTCAATGTGGCAGAAGGTAAGGAGAGGCTCCAGGTCTACTGCCAGACACTAAAAGGGGTCTCCTGGCTGCCACAAGGAGTCCTACTAATTTGGCTAAGATTAGTGATGTGCAGCAAGAAAAGACAGAATCTCTGGTAGCCTTTTTAGAAAGGATCCTTGAGGTGTTCCGCACTTATACACCCACGAATCTAGAAACACCAGAAAACAAGAATGCAGTCATATTGGCCTTTGTCAACCAGTCAGTGCCCAACATTAGGTGCAAATTAGAAAAACTAGATAGATTGGCAGATAAGACACTGCCAGAGCTTTTGGTAGTGGCAGAGAGGGTCTATAACTACAGAGAAAGTCCAGAAGACAAACAAGCTCGAGCTGCAGCCACTGCTAGTGCCAAGCAGACCTGAGACTTCACTAAGATCCTTCTGCCTATGACTGAAAAGTCACCTGAAGAGCAGGAATGTGAACTGTGCTACCTCTCTGCAGACCCAGGAGATCAGCTTCAATGGGCAGCTGACTTGGACCTGCCTGCCACAAGTGTTCAAAAATTTGCCCAACCTGTTTGATGAGGCTCTCCATGAAGACTTGGCCCTCAATCCAACCACCCTGCTGTCCAATCCAGACCTGGACATGCCCTTGCATGATTGAGTGGGGATCCTGAGCCAAGTACACCGGCTCAGAAAAAACCTGACCTATCAACCATTTCCTGATGCAGAAGCCACTTGGTTTACTGATGGCAGCAGTTTCATGCAGAATGGACAGAGGTACGTGGGGGGAGCAGTAGTAACAGAGACAGAACTGTCTGGGCAGCGGCACTACCTGCAGGGACTTCAGCCCAGAGGGCTGAGCTGATAGCCTTGATGGAGAACCTTAAATTAGGCAAGGACAAAAAATTGAACATGTATACGGATAGCAATTATGCCTTTGCCACAACCCATGTACATGTGGCCATCTACCAGGAGAGGGGACTGCTCACAGCTGAGGGAAAGACTATTAAAAATAAACAAGGGATCCTAGGCTTAATGGCTGCCCTATGGCTACCCAAGAAACTGGATATCATCCATTGCCCCAGGGACCAGAAGACAGAAACACCTATAGCCCGATGAAACCAGAGGGCAGACCAGGTTGACAAGGAGATGGCACTGAAAGCCACCTTAGTCCTGGGTATCCATCTGCCAGGCCCAGGGCCACCCATGCTACCAGACCAACCTGATTGTTCTGAGGAAGACATGAGGTTAATACACAAACTTCCCATGACCCAAAAGATTGATGCCTGGTGGCATACAGGGGACTGCAAGATTATCCTGCCAAGTAACCTAGCCAAAGATCTCCTCAATCACATTCATCGGACCACCCACCTGGGCACTCAGAAAACAGAGACCTCCTAAGAAACACTCACCTCAAGGTCCTGAATCTCCGATCACATGTTGATGCAATTGCCTCCAAATGTCTTAGCTGCAGGCTGACAAATGCGGAGAATCTTCCCAAAGAAGAGGAGGCCCGGTTGAGAGGCTCCAAGCCCGGAGCCCACTGGGAAATGGACTTAATAGAGATAAAACATGGAAAATATGGTTACAAATATCTTTTAGTGCTGGTAGATACTTTTTCAGGATGAAGCATACCCTACCAAGCATGAGACTATGCAAACAGTCACCAAGTGGCTACTGGAAGACATTCTTCCAAAGTACAGTGTGCCGGCTCTTCTGAGCTCAGACAACAAACAGGCCTTTGCCTCTCAGGTGACACAAGAGTTAGCCAAAGTATTGGGGGCAAAATGGAAATTACACTGTGTATACAGGCCCCAAAACTCTGGACAGGTAGAAAGGATGAATAGAACACTAAAAGAGGCCCTTACTAAATTAACCATAGAGACTGTTGGGGACTGGGTGGTTCTCCTTCACTTGCACTATATAGGGTATGAAGCTCACCCTATCTGTTGGGTTTAACTCCATATGAAATCATGTTTGGAAGACCCCCTCCCATCCTCCCCAATTTAAAAGCTGAATTAATTGCTGAGTTTGATAACCATCAATGGCTTGATTCTCTTGAGGCTGTGGCACATGCCCACAAGGACATGTGGCCCCATCTGAAAGCTATTTATGAGACTGCTCCTCCTCCTACCACACACAGCTACCAGCCTGGCGGTTGAGTCTACGTCTGCAGACACAGCCGCAAGACTCTAGAACCTTGCTGGAAAGGACCATACGTGGTGCTCCTTACAACCCTGACTTCAGTGAAAGTAGACAGAGTTACCACCTCGATTCATCACACCCACGTCTGGATAGTGAATCCACACCCAGACCCAGACAACCTTTTCCCTCTGCTGATTGCTGAACTGGATCCCAAAACATGGAAAGTCCACAAGGACATAGACAACCCGCTCAAGCTAAGACTTCATTGTTCTTAATGGCTTCTATATTGTCCTCTGGCAATGCTCACCCTGACCTTCCCAACACTCTCTCTCAGGGAAATGTACCAAGGGAGAATCCAGGTTGTTGGCATGGCTAACTGCACCCTAATGGGCTGTTGAGAACCCCTATACATCATAGTCCTAATAATGTTAACTATTGGAACATGTGTCATCAATCGGCTGACTGCCTTCATTAGAGAACGGGTGAGTGCAGTACAACTCATGGTCCTGAGGTCCCATTATCAGCCCGTACAACTCATGGTCCTGAAGTTGCATTATTAGCCCCCGCTCTTATTAGAGACCCCAACCCAGACCCATGATTGGGCCATCCGTAGTTACTAGGAGAGGAGGAAATGTGAGACTCTGACTCATCTAATGGCTTCTTTCTGCTTCTGTAACTTGCTTGGCTTAAAGATTTAACCTTTTCCATAACTCTAGGGGGGAATGAAGAGTCAAAATGCAAGAGTCAGAATGCACTGACTCCATTTTTGCTAGCTGTTTCAGGCAAGCCTGGGCAAGCCCAGTCATGTTGTAAATCTCCAGTTACTACCCCCCCCCCGGAAAGCTATAAGTTAAGCAAACCTGGGCATATAAAAGCCTTATGAGGTAAAAACAGAAACTTCTGGCCCCACAGATAACAGTCAGCACATTCCAATGCTCTAAAGACAGCCCCTACCAATAAGGATACTCTCTGTACCCAGGGTATAGGACCATCCAATCATTTTAAAGGATGCTTGGTGCACATGGGCTTCTGTGAAACTTCCATATAAAAGTGCACCTCACCCTAGTTTGGGGCTCTCAGTATGGATCTGCTGTGTTGGTGAAATCCGAGGGCCCGAGCTTAAGGCCGAATAAAGGCTCTTTGCTTTTGCACACTCTCTGGGCTCCTTGGGGGTCATTGGGGGTCGCAGATTCGGGGTGCAACAGTCCTCTCAAACTCTTAGAAATAAAGAACAAGGAGACAGTTGTTATGTAGCTTTGGTTGAGTCAGTGATCAGTGGTACTTCTTGGTGATAGGCAGCCCTCAGTCATCTGTGCTGCTCTTTTTTTTCAGTTAAGATTCCAGACATTATTCTTCCTCAGCCTGAGCTGTTGCTGTAAATTCATAATAGGAAAAGGGGGATTTTGTCCCAAGGAGAAACAGAGGAAAAGTTTTGGAATTCATGAAGATTGGAAAGGGCACTGGGAAGAACAGGGAATAATGAGGGGGATACAGAGAGGAGAGAGAACACAGTCACTGCAGGTTGCTGGTCAGGAAGGGACTCAGAAGATGCTTCAAAATGCAAAGTCACAAAAAGGCCAGAAAGTCCTAATCAAGTCAAGCCTAGAGTAATCCAGAGACAAAAATCCAGCTGTAGGTTTTGTTAGGGCAGTGATTCTTCCAGCAGAAGCCTTGTGGGTTCTAAAGAACCCATTTGACAGGCTGTGTGACTCACAAGGCAATGGTGGGCACCATTTTCAGGCAGAATCTGTTTTTACACACAGACCCACCTTGGGGACCTGAGAACAGAGAACATCCACAGATCATGGACCCTCAATGCTCTCTTCCACAGCTCCTCACCATGAGAAGGTCCAGAGAGGCACCTGTGGAAAGCAGGACAAGGACACTGACTACCCACGGTGTACACCTGCAGCAGTTGCTCAGGTTGAGAATGGCATAAAAAACAGCCCTTCGTGTCTTTAAAATGTATTCAATCACCTTCTAAGTCCAGTTAGCACTGCCCATATGTGCTTGGGTGTGGAGCCATAGACTAGAGTATGGGAAACCATTCTAGTGACCAGACTCTCAGAAAGAATGATTCACACTTGTTCAGGGTGGGGGTGTTATGCTGGAAATTAAATGTATAGAAAGAGCTTGTAAGAATGTGTGTGCACATGAGTGAGAGGAGAAAGAGAGAGAGAGAGAGAGAGAGAGAGAGAGAGAGAGAGAGAGAGAGCTCTAATTCCCCTTTCCAGGCACACTTCTACCAAGATAAACCCAGCAGTCAGGAAGCTATGAGCATTGGAGGCCAAGTCACTGGATGAATTCTGGAGCCAGTGTCCGTCCATCTCTGCTGTAGAGGCTGAGTGTTCTGAAATTATTACAGAATATTCCCCACTGCATTCCTCTGCAAGACTGACTAAAACAGAAGTGTGATCTCTAGGGTCAGAAGCCAGGTCCTCTGTCCACTCCAGCATCAGAGCTATGGCTGCTTCCCAAACTCCCAACCCATTTGGGAGTCACACAGCTAGAACACTACTGCCCTGGGAGGGATAATGTGGAATTCTGGGGAAAGTAGGAGACCTTGCCAAGGTAAGTGAACACCGCTAACCAAAGAAGGCAAATGGCCAAGTGATGAAAACTCTGTGGACATAAGATTCATGTCCAATATAGACTCAGTCACAGCACAAACCACAGCAAAGACAAGAGCCCACATCTTCAACTGACCCTCCATTCCATGTCACTGACTGTTTCCAATTTTTAAGCATCAGAAAGCTCTTCCAATACCCTGTGTTTTAAGGGTTTTTTTCCCTTTCTTTTCTTCGCTTAATACCCTTTAAAAAAGAACCCACCCAATGGTATTATCTCTTCATTGCTTTTTGTGTTTCTTCTTTAAGGGAATGATTCTAGACAGGCTGACTAGACTCCAGTAGGTGAATTTGTTTTGGGGGCCATCTGGGTTTCAAATGCTTGACTAGATAAAACAGCATATATTAAAGAATGCATGAAGTCCAGTGGGAGGGTATGAAGGGGAATGGGAAAGGCTTTTTAAATTTAAGTAAGATCTGTTATATGAAATTCAAAAAAGAAAATCACAATAATAATCTTTTAAAAATAGCACACCAGTGGATAGCCCCACAAACATCAGTACAAACTGATTTTATATATTTTAAAAAGGACACGAAGTTGGTGGAAGGTAAGATGTATTTGGGAGGAGTTAGGGGGTTAGTTGGGGTGAAGATAATCAAAATATATTGCATAATATTCTCAAATTTTTAATATATTATAAATAACAGTAGGACTATATAGCAAGTGAGGCATGGGGACCTGAGGCCTGCCTCCATTCATGTCTGATTTTACAAGAGATTATCCCTACTCAGAAACAACTTGCTACTGACAGATTCAGAAAAGGGAAATCCTTGTCTTCAACATGTTCCCTCTGATAACCTCACTGTGCTCCCATGGAGAGTTTCAATACAATGCTGAAACAGACTGCTTTGTAAAGGAAAGGGGTCATAAAACAAAATCAAAAGTCATCAACCAAGTCAGAAGGGTGGCACTCACCTTTAAGCTCAGCATTCAGCTGACAGACGCAGGCAAATCTGTGTGTGTTGGAAGCCAATCTGATCTACTGTAGAAAACTAGGCTGGCATGCTTTAGGGTGAAACGAATCTGAAACTTTAAGATGAGGCTACAATCTCTTCTGAAGGGAGTGTTGCTGAAAACATCAACCCTCAAATATCTGTCTCATAGAACACAGCAGGATTATCAGGAGAAAAGTGGCCAGGTCAAATTTTAAGCTGCTTGCTCTGAGGGAAAGCATAAATGTCAACAGTCCTTAGCCCACCTCCTTGTCTTGAACAAATAACACTCAGTTTTCATTAGCTAAAAGAATAGGCCAGGTTAGAAATTTATTCCTTGGAAAAAAGCTAAAAATTTACTATGCACTTAGCCCTAAGAAAGAAAACATTGTGTCAATAAATTACCAGATAGGCACTGGTAACCCTGAGTAAAAGTTCAAGCATCCTACTTTGCAAACAGCTCCTAGTTGACACCAGCTAAAAGCTATGTGTCCTGTTTCTTGTCTAATTGTACCCTAAATCTATGTATGTAACTGCAAAACCCCACATGATTGAAAGTTTCTTGTAATGCATGAAAAGCTTCTGAATTTCTTGATAGACACATTGCTGTAAAGAAACACAAGTCCCAGAGTCAGATCTCTAGGCTTATTGGTACCTCCATCACAGAGACAAGGCTGCCCTGCTAAGCAAAGCAGACTTGGGTCTCTGTAATCTAAATAGAGGGGTCCAAGAAAGTCAGGGCTACATAGTGAAAACCTTTCTCCAAAATAACCCAAAACAACAACAATGCAAAGTCTTAAACCTGGGAAAGACATTGGTGGTGATGAGGGAGCAGTTGACAGATATGAGAGGGAGATTAGAGAGAGTGAGGGAAAATGTAGTCAGAATACATTACATACATGTGTGCATCTGTGAAGTAATATTAATAATATAATATCAATAACAATATTAATAAAATGGACCAGTGGAATATTTCAGAAAATGTGTTAAAATAGTTCATTACTATGTAAATCAGAAAGCACAGCATGATGACGTCTGCAGAATAAATAATTTCTAGTTACTGAAGTAGAATTTGATGATGATTCAGTTTATATTTGTGTGTGGCTGTGTGTGTGTGGCTGTATCTGTTTCTGGGTGGCATTTTATATACGTGTGTGCACATGTCTGGATGTACATACCAGTGTACTCATACAGATCCCAGATGTTGACATCTCATCTGTCAACTTTCTCTATTACTTTTAACAAATTTTTTATTTACTTATTTTTATTTTATATGGATGAGTGTTATGCCTGCATGTACGTATCTGTACCCCTGTCATATAGTGCCCATGGCAGAGAGAAGAGGACATTAGATCCCCTGAAATTAGAGTTACAGACAGTTGTTAGTCTCCATGTGAATCCTGGGAACTTCATCTGGGTCCTTTCCAACAGCAGCCACTGCACTTAATAGCTGCGTCATCTCTCCAGCCTCCTTCTATTGCTTTACATTCCTTTAAAAAGGTCTCACAGAATCTGGGGTTTTGGTCAGTGTTTCTACAGGACTGTCTGGATAGTGAACTCTAGGATCCTCTTGTTTATGAGTCCAAACCATGACACTGGATTACTTCTAAGATTTTAATGTGGGTGCTGGGTGCACCAGCTTGCGTCCTTGAGCTTGAGAAGGAAGCATGGTATATACTGAGCAATCTTCACAGCTCACAAGATTATATTTGGTAACCTAAGCTGGTCAAGATTTGTAGCTACATGTGTGGAAAAAAAAATTGGAAAGAATTGTTGATGAGAAAATTTTTTTACCATTATAGAAAAATAGTATTATAATAGTTATGCCCCTTTCCTATAAAATAAAATACTAGAATATGTAGAATAAAATGGAAATATGACAAATAAAAAAGAGAAAGCAATTTGTTACTGTGAGAATTCCCCAGAATTCCCAGCCCTGTGCTTGCTTAAGGTCTTCATCCTGTCCAAGCACCTGATACCTAGCAGACTCTCTATGAATATTTTGGCACATGAAATAATACAATCATGTGAGACATAATAAAACCTGTCAGGCCTGACTCACTGGCACACCTAATAATTCAGCATTATGGGAATCCACCCTAACCAAAAAGATCATATGCTTGAGCAATTTGAACAATTTAATTCACCAAACCATTTGTGAAGAACTATGAAAAAAAAGGAAATTCAGTTTTAATCTTGATGTGCAGGAGTAAAAATGATAAAACAAAGAAGATAAATAAAAAGTAAATAGTTAAATGCATTTTAGTAGGAGTCACATTACATAAATTCCATTGACAATATTTCTTATGGTTAAAATACGGACATGTAAATAGTAATGGCACAGGATTATGTAATATGAAAAAGACATTTATATAGAGAGAAACAATTTGAAATCAACATGTGAAAGTGATTGAATATAGGGACCAATAGTTTGTGTTTGGTTTGTGGAATCATAGGAGTGGTATAAGAATTAATTTTTATTCATGCAATATGACCCATTCTTGAATTTTCAAACATGTGATGTCACTGTTGCTGTGTCCAAAAATGTGGTTGTGTATGTGAAGTATTTGGAGGTACTGAGCTTAATATGCTAGGTTATAATTTTAACTACTATTACACTGAAAGAACAGAAGTACTTTCAATGATTAGATTGAAAAACAGAGATTCTCTAATGATAGATGATAGGTAGAGAGCGGGCGGGAGCAAGCAACACGGATGGAGGAAGGCACCGAGGCACAGATGGAATTCTCAGTGGGATACAGATTTATTTCGCATGCACGGGGCACCTTTCCCTCGGGGAAGGGAAAGATGTCAGGGAAAGGCAGGGAAGGCAGGGAAGGGCAGGGAAGGGAAAGATGTCAGTGAAGGGAAGGGAAGGGAAGGACAGGATATCAGGGAAAGATGAGATGTCAGGGAAAGATGTCCTCGAAGGGAAGGGTGTCAGGGAAGGGAAGGGAAGGGAAGGACAGGATATCAGGGAAAGACGAGATGTCAGGGAAAGATGTCCTCGAAGGGAAGGGTGTCAGGGAAGGGAAGGGAAGGGAAGGACAGGATATCAGGGAAAGACGAGATGTCAGGGAAAGATGTCCTCGAAGGGAAGGGTGTCAGGGAAGGGAAGGGAAGGGAAGGACAGGATATCAGGGAAAGACGAGATGTCAGGGAAAGATGTCCTCGAAGGGAAGGGTGTCAGGGAAGGGAAGGGAAGGGAAGGACAGGATATCAGGGAAAGACGAGATGTCAGGGAAAGATGTCCTCGAAGGGAAGGGTGTCAGGGAAGGGAAGGGAAGGGAAGGACAGGATATCAGGGAAAGACGAGATGTCAGGGAAAGATGTCCTCGAAGGGAAGGGTGTCAGGGAAGGGAAGGGAAGGGAAGGACAGGATATCAGGGAAAGACGAGATGTCAGGGAAAGATGTCCTCGAAGGGAAGGGTGTCAGGGAAGGGAAGGGAAGGGAAGGACAGGATATCAGGGAAAGACGAGATGTCAGGGAAAGATGTCCTCGAAGGGAAGGGTGTCAGGGAAGGGAAGGGAAGGGAAGGACAGGATATCAGGGAAAGACGAGATGTCAGGGAAAGATGTCCTCGAAGGGAAGGGTGTCAGGGAAGGGAAGGGAAGGGAAGGACAGGATATCAGGGAAAGACGAGATGTCAGGGAAAGATGTCCTCGAAGGGAAGGGTGTCAGGGAAGGGAAGGGAAGGGAAGGACAGGATATCAGGGAAAGACGAGATGTCAGGGAAAGATGTCCTCGAAGGGAAGGGTGTCAGGGAAGGGAAGGGAAGGGAAGGACAGGATATCAGGGAAAGACGAGATGTCAGGGAAAGATGTCCTCGAAGGGAAGGGTGTCAGGGAAGGGAAGGGAAGGGAAGGACAGGATATCAGGGAAAGACGAGATGTCAGGGAAAGATGTCCTCGAAGGGAAGGGTGTCAGGGAAGGGAAGGGAAGGGAAGGACAGGATATCAGGGAAAGACGAGATGTCAGGGAAAGATGTCCTCGAAGGGAAGGGTGTCAGGGAAGGGAAGGGAAGGGAAGGATGTCAGGGAAGGGAAAGATGTCAGGGCTGCCCACAGGTTGTGAGCTGGGACTTTATATATGGGGGCTTTAGGGTGTGGAAGGGGGGAATGTTTGGGGGAGAAATCAGGGAGGGGGAAGCAGGTAGGATTAGAGTCTGGAAGTGTTTACTTTTTTCCTCTTAAGATATGAGGAAATCTGCTTATCTTATCTTTGGAGGTCAGAGGAAAGGCAGGCAGAGTTTGTTCTTCTTGACCTCAAAGGTCAAGGTGCTTATCAGCTAAGTTCCCTTTTCCAGGCTCCAAAGTCTGTAGGTCCCTGTTGCGGAGGTGGGGAGCTGCTATTTGGAACCCTAACATTCCAGCCTTTTGTGTTATAGGATAGGGGGTGCCGTTGTCATCTTGCTAATTCCTGCTGGACAGGGTCAATGTGGGGGGTAGGCTCGTTTAGGGGTCCACTAGGCAGCAGGGGTTGTCTCTCCATGCATCTGAACAGCCAACACTCTGTTTTGTTAAGAAAAGGGGGAGGGGCAGGCATGGGCCCCTGTACTAGAAGTTCCGGGGAACACTGAGTAGTGGCCTGTGGAGTAACATTGTAACTGAGAGAGGGAGAAGTGAGCCCTGCAGGGGGGCACAGAGAAAGCAAGTGGAGACATTAGCATAAGAGAATTTTCTCAGGAGATTAACCAATAAAGTGAGAATGCGGTCCCAAGAGAAGGTGCAGGGGGCATCGAAGCTTTGAAGCTGCTTCACGGCCATGCTGGAGAGTGGGAGAGAAATAGAAAGGGAGAGCTTTTGCATGAGATCCCTGCCAAGTAGGGGGGTTGGGCAGGTGGGCATAACCAGGAAGGAGTGAGTTAAAGGCACCTTCCAGAATACACAGGCTAAGGGTGCTGTTGATTTGGGGTTGTGAGGCTTCCCATCAACCCCCACCACAGAGATCTGTGAGGGGAAAATTTTACCAGAGTAGGAAGGGAGAACTGACCATAAAGCGCCAGTGTTAATAATGAAATTAATAATCTTACCCGCCACCATGGCTGAAACCCTGGGCTCCTCCATTGTGATAGTCATAGAAGCAGTGGGGGCCAAGAAGCCAGGACGTCGTCAGTCTTCAGCCGCCAGGCCTAGAAGGTCATTCACTGAACCCTGTAAATGAGGCTGGGTCTGGGAGGTGAGTGGCCTTCCGTGGCGTTGCAAAGAAGGACAATCAACTCTCCAGTGACCTTGTTGCCCACAAGAAGGACAGGATCCAGGTGGTGGCCGTGGGTTAGGGCATTGTCTTACCCAATGTCCAGTCACTCCGCCCTTGAAGCAGGATCCTGGCGGATGTTGTTGGGCCCCATTGGCGTTCGAAGTGTTCTTGGGAGGAGCCCTTAGGACTGCAGCCATAAGCTCGTACTTTTGCTTAGACAGGGTAAGCTTGTCTGCCTTCTCCTGTTCCTCTCGGTTATAAAATACTTTAAATGCCGTGTCCAACAGATCTCTCGTGGGGGTTTCAGGGCCCTTGTCTAAGCGCCTAAGTTTCCTTCTAATATCTGGAGCTGATTGTAAGATAAAGTGGTGGTGAAGCATAAGCTGTCCCTCTGCAGACTCTGGGTCATACTTGGTATATAGGACCAGAGCATCAGTGAGTCTGTCCATAAACTGAGCTGGGGTTTCAGCAGAGCCCTGAGTAATCAATCTAAGCTTTTCAAAGTTAACTACCTTAGGGGGCGAAGTCTCTCTGAAGACCTGTCAGGAGGCAAGTGATCATGTGGTCCCTGGATGCTCTACCTGTGGAAGGTCCTATCTGACCTCCTGGTGGCAGTTGGTAATCCCACCCAGGGTCCTGAAGGGGAACTGCCTCACTGCCAATAGGGTGAGCTTAGTTAGTAGAATTAAGCTCATTAGCATATTCCTGTGATGCTGTCCAGACCCTATATCTTTCGTCAGGGGTGAGGGTAGACTGGAGAATCATAAACAGATCATGCCAGGTTAGATCATAGCTGCGAGTAATATATTTAAACTCTGGTATGAAGTGAGTAGGATTAGTGGAAAAGGAACTGATTTTACACTCTAGTTGAGAAAGTTCTCCAAGAGAGAAAGGCACATGGACTTTGACAATCCCTTCCATGCCTGCCACCTCCCTGAGGGGAAAAATGCCATGGGAAGGGGGCTGAGACTGGGTATGGGAACGGGTATGGGTTGACACAGGAGAGGGGTTGGGAGTAGGCAGAAGAGAAGGCGAAGGGGAGTCCTGGGAGGAAGCTGAAGTGGGAGAGATGGGAGGGGTGTCTTGTCCATGGTCCTTGATTAAAGGGGAATTAAGAGAGTGAGTGTCAGACCCAGAATGCCGAGGAAGGGAGGGGGAAGATTGCAGAGAGGGAGTTTGAGGCAGAGAAGGGAGGGGAGTTGGGCTGGCCCCTGGACTGGAAGACAAGGGAGGGTATAGTGATAGGAGGGCAGGACTTGGTTGTGCCTCAGGCTCGGGAGCATGGGGGTCCTGGGGCCGGGTTCTGATAGGGGGCAGGTTATCAGGTATGGAAGGATCAAAAGCAGAGTCAGAGGGGTAGGGAGGAGGGAT
>NW_008340639.1:444320-453163 GCF_000622305.1 Nannospalax galili
TTTAAGTAAGGAGGCCAAAGGCGTCAGACCCTGAGGTTTTGAGTGTTTGGTTCCCATAGCAATGGAGTAGGTGGAAAGAAAAAGGAGAGTTAAAGACCTCAGCTGGTGGGTAGGGGAACAAAGAGGAGGCTTTTTGCCCTGAGGGGAGAGAGGTGGAGTCAGAGAGGGGGGGGAGTGAGAGAGAGAGAAAGCAGGAAGAGAAAGGTTTGTCTCAGGTCACTTAAAAACGAGAACGAGAAGAATCAGGTAACAAAAGAAAAGCATCCTTTTTTTCTATTGCTGATTCGAGTTAAATTCCCAAACCTCAGGGCAGCGTCCTGCAATCACTGATGGGGGGGGATACGAGTTGTGCGTGTCCCCACCAGTGACCACAGCATCCTGTAGTCAAAGGCAGGGCAGAACCTCCCACACACCGGTGTGATTTCGAGCCAGTAAAAACGAGTTAGGAGAGGTTCTGCAATATGGTGTGTGACCAGCCAGTAGGAGCCAGCGTAGAAGGAAACAAGGTAGTGGGCCTGGAGGCCGAGATGGGCCAGGAATGGAGAAGAATGGAGAGGCCTATATGAAGCTCAGAGTAGCTAGTGAATGGAGGGGGAGGAGAGAGAGAGAGAGAAAGAGGAGAGAAGATGATATGTTAGGGGAAGGCAAAAGATGGCAGGAGCGAGGAAGGGAAGGGAGCTGAGGTAAGGAAAAGGATTTGAGTGTGATGGGGAGGCAGGTCTGACTCCCAGGTGGGCGTGGACAGGCACAGTAACTGTGCTGAGCAGTTCAACAGTCGCAGAAACCAGTGCTGTCCAGTGTCCATGAGTGAGGTCTGGGAGTGACCGAATTTGATTGGAAAAGAGATGAAAAGAGAACTGGTGGAGAGTAGTGAAGGGGAAAGGGGAGAGAGAGAGGAAGAGAGAGCTGAAAGGAATGGGAGAGGGGAGAGAGATAGAGAGTGGAAGTGTACCTTAATGCCGAATTAGTGGTGTTTGCAGAGGCCAGTAATGACAAGCGAGTCCGAAAGTTTTACGTGCAAGGTCCCTTGAAGTAAGAGCCGGGTTTTGGCACCATCTGATAGGTAGAGAGCAGGTGGGAGAGAGCAGCATGGATGGAGGAAGGCACCAAGGCACACATGGAATTCTCAGCGGGATACAGATTTATTTCGCATGCACGGGGCACCTTTCCCTTGGGGAAGGGAAAGATGTCAGGGAAAGGCAAGGAAGGCAGGGAAGGGCAGGGAAGGGAAAGATGTCAGTGAAGGGAACGGAAGGGAAGGATGTCAGGGAAGGGAAAGATGTCAGGGCCGCCCACAGGTTGTGAGCTGGGACTTTATATATGGGGGCTTTAGGGTGTGGAAGGGGGGAATGTTTGGGGGAGAAATCAGGGAGGGGGAAGCAGGTAGGATTAGGGTCTGGAAGTGTTTACTTTTTTCCTCTTAAGATAAGAGGAAATCTGCTTATCTTATCTTTGGAGGTCAGAGGAAAGGCAGGCTGCTTCTCAGCAGAGTTTGTTCTTCTTGACCTCAAAGGTCAAGGTGCTTATCAGCTAAGTACTCTTTTCCAGGCTCCAAAGTCTGTAGGTCCCTGTTGCGGAGGTGGGGAGCTGCTATTTGGAACCCTAACAATAGAGACCATATAATATAAATTTTCTATAGAAAAATATGCCTTCTTTTAAAATATGAACATTAAAGTTAAAAAGTGTGGGAATCAAAATGAGCAAACTTTCCTTGTGTATAATATTGATAACCACTAACAGAACAAGCATGAGTTTTTCCTGGTGAATTCTTCACCTGGCAGTAACTTCCTTACAGCCCCTTTCATGGTCTCATTCCTCAGGCTATAGATAACAGGGTTGAGTAAAGGAGGAAGTACTGTGTAAAACAAAGAAAGCATGAGGTCAAAGATAGTTGGAGAGTCTGAGGTTGGCTTTAGATATGCAAAGGCTCCCATGGAAAGAAAAAAAGAGACCACACACAGGTGGGGCAGGCAGGTGGAGAAGACCTTAGACCGACCTTCAGCAGAGGGCATTCTGAGGATTGTGGAGAATATCTGGACATAGGAAAAGGTGATGGCAATGAAGCAGGCAAATGCCACAGTAGCAATGAAGGCAACCACTCCAATCACTCCAAGGTAATCACCAGAACAAGAGAGCTTGAGCAACTGGGGAATATCACAAAAGAACTGGTGGATTATTTTAGCTTTGCAGAATCTGATAGAGAATGTGGTTGCTGTGTACAAGGTCCCTGGGATGCCTCCACTTATCCACACAGCTGCAACAGCCCACCTGCACATTCTAGGACTCATGATGATCTCATAGTGCAGTGGGAGGCAGATGGCCACATAGCGGTCATAGGACATCACTGTGAGAATGGTCACCTCAGCCCAGGCCAAGGACATGAGGAAGAAAACCTGCAGCACACACTGAGCATAGGAAATGTATCCACTCCCATTCAGGGAATTGTGAATAGACTGGGGGACTGTGACAGACAAGGAGGAGAGGTCAAGAAGGGCTAGGTGCTTGAGGAAGTAATACATTGGAGATTGGAGCTGCGGGTCCAGCGTTGTAATGGTGATGATGATGAAGTTACCCGCCAAGCCCAATAGGTACATCACCAAAAAGAGCAAAGCATGTAATATCTGCAGTTCCCGGTTGCTGGAGAACCCCAGGAGGAGGAAGCCACTCACTGTAGTTCCATTCATCTCCAACATTTTGAGATTAGAAATTGTGAGAATAGTCTGGAAAAGAGTAAATACAGTAGAAAATGTTCTAAGAATTTTTGCCTTTGTTCATTATGGCTTAATTAAACACTAAATGTTTAAATGTTTATTATGCAGCAGTTTTGACTCAGTGGTGAAATCCAAAGGCTCAAACATATTTCTTACAGAAACAGACTTTACTGATAACTCTGTGAAACATATAGTTACAGTTTAATATCAAAGTGGCCATAGTTATTGGTGCTATAATGCAAAACAAACAAACAAACAAACAAATCAACCCTATTGTTTCGCTTTAAGTCACTGTCTTACTTCCACAGAAATGCCCATTTCTTTGGTTTAAAGTCAGTAGTAGAAATGCACTGAAAGCTTTTCAATAATGGAAGAAAAATTTTGTCTTGGGCACATTTCTGTCATGCACTGCACTTTATTAGTACAGAGATGATCATGTAGAGAAAAATATGACTTTGGATCTAATGCATAATTTCTTGTGCCAGGTGGTACTGACTCCTTCATAGTGAACTTTATTGTGAAGCCTCACAACAGAAAGTGTCTTGTTATTTATATTCCAAATACAGTTTTAGGTAATGAACCTGTGCTGGAAATCAAGATAAAAATGCTGTTGCTGAGAACAAAGTTTCCTGTGGCTCACACTGTGTTTCAGTTGTTTGCCCACAGTATCATCTGCCGTTTGGAACTTCCATGTTAATTTTCACTGCACCTGGCTCCTCTTGTTCTCATTTGTCTTCAGTTGCATATTGGAATAATAGCTTGTCATGAACTGCAAAGGGACAGTGGCAAATAAAGGAAAAGTGGTTTGACATTAGGAAGGAACATTGAAACCTCCAGTGTGTAATTTCAGACAGGCAGTAGCTGAACTATGATCCAACTTTCTGATAAGTGAGAAACCAGGCCTATTCACAGCCAGAGTTTGATATTTGTGGGATGAAGTTAACCAAGCATTCTCTCCTATGCAAATATACCTTGACATTGTAGGTCTGAGGAGTAGCCACTGAGGACTGTCATCTTCCTGCGAGTGTTCTTCTATGTGATATTGGGCCACGACTCTAAAAAAACTGATCTATCTTCCTTGCGGTGTTTATTCTAGAGCCCTCCAAATCATGTTGTATGTTTTCTTGTATCTCAGTAATTCTTCCACTTAACAACAATGTCTGGGAGTATCACCAGCCTTGATGTTAGCACTCTGCCCCCAAATTTTTCCCATGAGATAAGCTAAGGCCAGTCTCTTCTGGAGAAAGACAGACTTTTTTTTACATTTTCATTTTGTAAACAATGATCTAGACATCAGAGATTTCTCTTTCTAGCCCCTCATTTCTGGTAGAGTATATTGATCTTGATCCTAATACACTTGGCTACTAGTGCCAGACAAGGTGGCAGAAGCCTGTTACCTCACCTTCCTGCTGTTCTTTCAGGAGCAGGAGCAGCTTGAGCTCATAGTGGGAAGCTTTGAGGAAGTGAGGGAGAAGGAGGTGTTATTCAGGCAACTTCTTATAAGAATTAAACTTTAGAAGAACCATCGAAACAAACCTCTTCATTCTTACAAAATATTGCAGTTACACATCAATACTTCTAGAATTACCTCAGAGTTAATGATTTCCTCAAAATCTCATATCATGTAAGGGAACCATGAATAACTGGAGATCAGAATTATGCTCCTAACATTTTCTTCCTAATTTCTGCTGCATTCTTCCCAATTTTCCTATGATAAACTGTCCATACTTAATGTTTTAAATAATCTACTCTTTTTATTTTATGTGTAAGAGTGTATTGTTTGCATGTGTGTAAGTGCACTCATGTCATGCATTGCCCACAGAGGTCACAAGAAGGTGTCAGATTCCCTGGAATGGATTTACAGATGGTTGTCACCTACCATGTGCATGCTGGACATTGAACCCGGGTCTTCTGAAAGTCCAGTCAGTGCTTTTAACCACTGAGCCATCTCTCCAGTTCCATGCTTAACATGTTTACAATACAGAGGAAACCAGAATACTGAGTAACATATCATGCTTGTTTTTTTGAGACAAACACCATCCTCGAGTCCATCCTCAAACAAGTCTCCAGGAACAGGCAGTTTGACAACTTGCTAATAAGTATTTGAGTCTTGTTTTTTTTTATAGGAAATGTTAAACTTCAGAATAGTAAAGTAGGAGAATTGCAATATGAATTTTTTGAATTCATTCATCTTCTTTCATTTAACATCTATAAATGTGAAAGTAATGGTTGTAGGAACAATGGGAGAATTGCCACATTTACCTGACAAATATGATCAGTTTTTGTCTTTGCATTGGTGAGCACTGGAATGGGTGTTTTACAGAGGCTTTTCATACATAAATTTGTAAGTCTCTCCCATCTTCCCAGCCTATTTGATTTACTAGAATGGTTCCCTCTGATGATTTGCATATATGAATTAACTACATTGACTTTATCCAAGCCTTTTCTGTAGGCTTTTCTTTTCTTTCATGCTAGACTTGAGTCTCGGCTATATAATTTTAGTTTGAAGATTATAAAGCACTGTCTGAATATCTATGGAATTGTCATTCCTCATCCAAGAATGGAAAACTTACCCCAGGTTGTGTTGGTGTCTGGGAAATCCATGTCCACACCAACAGATTTTTAAATGCTATTATTTCCCTTGGGTATAAATTGGCTTTAGTTACTTTAATGAGAAGTTATAAGGTAGGGATCATTAAAATGCAATTCTGAACCTAGTGATGTAAATTCCTCATTTTCTTTCACTCATTCTCACTTGGGACCAGGAGCCATTAAGATTTCCATATATTGGGTGAGGGACTCAGTGAGCCTGAGATTTACTTTTCCCAGGTTTAGCTTTTCTCAACTTAGCAGGTCACACACATGGAGAGCTATTCATCACTTGGAGTCCTGCGTCACAGGCTCTGTGATTCTGACTCACTGTTCTCAGGAGACATCAAAAAGCTGCTTTCCTGACAGGCTCCCAGGCCCTGATGCTTCTGCTAATATGAGCATCACAGGTAGAGAAACACTGTATAGGTAAATTTTGCATTTTTGGAGGCTAGTAGGAGACTTGAAACATTTACAAGAACATGGATTCTCTGTTGTCTAATGTCATGAAAAATAATAGATCCTTGAAATTGAGATCTATAAAGAAATTTAGTTTTGGTTATACAGTGTGACTATTCAGGATAATTATTATGTCCACTAATTGATCCTAAAATGTATCTAGCAACAGTACTCCACAAGGTATTCCAGACTATAGATTACATAAAGAGTAATTTATAAATTATCTTTAAAAAGTATTCAAACATTTCAGCAGATCAAGTTAACAATAGGTGCCCCTGATCCATGAGAGATAAAACTTGCTTTGTGTGGGTCCTTCCCTTCCCTCATGGGTCATTGGCCACCCATCTGCCAGGACAAAGGGAGCAGAGGCGATGAACAGGGTCAGGATAGCCATAAGTACGACGGAAAAAGCTTTCTGGGAGACAGATTCAATGAGACAGCTCGTTTATTCAGTGGGGGTCAGGGAAAAATATAGGGTGAGGTGGCAGCCAAAGCTTCACCTGATAGGTGATCATAGTATGTTTCTTTACATGTGGTAAGGGACCCTATCTTGCGGCTATAGTGCAATGCTTATGTATCATACAGAAAAAACCTGGGGGCAGTTTTTGAAGGTAACTATGCCAAAGGTCATGTTCAAAATAAGACCAGGCATCTGTGCTTAGAGACACTTTCCAAATAAGGTCAGGCAGACAGCAGGAAGCCCCCACTGAGAAAGGGACAGCAGTGTTCCCCAACATCTCCCCCTGTTTGGTTTTATAATGGAGAAGTGCCATCACAGGCTTTAAGAGCCAATTCATGGGCAAATCCAAGGTTTGATAATTGACCATGACCTGATTGCTAGTAATTTTAGCAATGGTGGCAATTTGTCATCCAAGAAATTGTATGAAACAGGGAGCAAGCATCAGGATAACACATAGCATAATCGTGGGGCTATTGATATTGTAATATTCCCCTCTCTGAAGAGGTAACCCCAAAATCTTTTTGGATGAGAGTTCCCAAATACTTTTTATATTTTTGGCCTTTGGGACAGAGTACTTTGCTAAAAGGCCCAAGGACATTTTGACTTTTAGCCAAGAAAGAAACTGGCTACTTTTCATTGGGGTCTTTTTACCCTAGCTCCCTAGCCAATTTCTATCTCCTATTCTTATCATACCATCCTTTGAAGAGGTTTACCCAAATTGCCAATAGGGAATTGGGACACAGACCACTCTGACTTCTTCCTTGCTGAACAGGGATGCAGGGTGAGGCAACTGGGGTACCCCCTTCAGTAGGTCTATATAAAAGACTCCCAAATTGCATAACTCTTAACTATAGGGAGAAAAGGAAGGTGCTTGACTGGTGCCTGGGAGATGTGAAGGAAAAGTAAAAGCAAGAGTAGTTAGTATTACAATTTCTAGGCAGGAAACCAGATAATGTCCAAATTAAAATCCATTGGAATTTTTGGTGTGGGCTTTCAAAGGCATCCATCTAATGGGTTCCTCCTCATTTTTCTTTTGCCTGCCAAGGCTGGACTGATGATCGATGAACCCAGGATTTTGTCAGGCACTTTGATAATTGTTGGAGTTGCCAGAATAAACTCCCTCTTAAATATCCTATAGAAAGAGAGAGAAAACAAATTTAGCCATCATTTTAGAACAATAGTGGGTTGTTTCCCTCAGCTGCAGGTGAGCATTACAGTATTGTAGACCAAGAATTGAAGTCTTATAGCTGAGTAGCATTGGCTTACTAGGAACAAATCATTGATGAGAAATAATTGTCTAAATAATATCTTATAAGAACTTAAGTCTAAAGTCTGGGATGTGTAATCGCTTGAACTATTAAAGAAATATAGTGATAACTTTAATCTTTGGTTGTACATTCCTTTTGGGTGTTTAAGACCATACAGTTGTCCCAAATAAACCAATTTATTTTTACTTCTAAGGTTGTTTGTGGATCTGTTCCTCAGGGGTCACGTGTGCTTGGGGGGGGAGCCCCTGGCTCCTCTGGCTTTTCTTTTACCCATTCCATCTATGTTAAGCTAAGTCAAGAGGTCCTGCGTGATTTGAGCTTTGCTTGGAAGCATGGAGGAAATGCCTCCTCTGTGTTGACCCTCCTCTTTGCAGTCTGGACACTGATTCAAGTCTATCTTCTGGGGTCTCCATGGCCTCCCTGAACAAGAGGAGAGGTGACTCACCACAGTTACAGGACATTTTGAGAGATACTCCATAGCCCCTGGAATTTGTTTGACCTTGGAGGGCAAGGAACAAAAATTGTCCCTTTAAGTCTCTCTGACCAGATTAGTATAGGCCTCAAAGTTTGGCTATTAAACATCCAAGAAGGTTAGTTACACCAATCTGGTACTTTTAATTACCATGTATCATGTAGATAAAGCTTGGGCAAATCCTGAACATTTTAAAATAACCATTGATGAGACAGCCTTAAACTAGTTGATTAAACTACGACCTTAGAAATTTTAAGATTGTTTATATATTATATTTGTCTCATCCTTGATAGATCATTAATAAACCTACATAGACCTCCATCATTTGCTTAGTTTTTTTTATTTTTATCTTTTACATATAAAACCTTTTAAATAAAATATCTCCATTTTTATGTCTTTTTAACGTCTTTTACTCTTTTTTGAGACATAGGTTGTAGTATCAGACCAATGTTTGATTATATTAAAGTTTTTTGGGGGAACCAATAAATTTATCGAGGTTAGTTACAGAGATGACTGAGGGGTTGCTGGGGTGTATGAATGACACTGAAAAGCCTTAACCCAGCATGGATCAAGCCTTTTCTTTCTAGCCTTCCTCAGACACTATACTTTAGTCCTCCCCAAACCCAGGAGACCATGTAATTAGGGGCAAATTACATACAGGTGTCTGGGAAGAGCAGCTGGATACTCAGGTGAGGGTCCTATGACCCTGATTACCCCTCCTCCTTTAATTAAAGAATAGGATACTTAAATCAACAAATCCAATTGGGATGATCATTTGTTAGTCGACACAGCTGAAGTCATGAAGATGGTAGTTGTTTGACTCAGAAAAAAGTAATGTGTAGCATTATCTTATTAAAAGAACATGGAATCTAAATTATACATAT
>NW_008340639.1:453257-453571 GCF_000622305.1 Nannospalax galili
TAAATTATTAAAATTTAATAATTTTAATAACAAATTATAAACAAATCTGTAAATAAATTTACCAAGCAATTAATATTTTACCTCACATATATATAGAGAGATGAACAATTATCTTAAATATATTATTATATTGTGTAAATTTTGAGATGCCCTTGTAAGCCTTGAAGCAGTTTTTCAACAACCAGGTCTCCTTTAAAGGTTTAGAGATGTTTTACACAGATTTGGAAAATGTTTATTCTATATAAAACATATCTAAACACAGAGATAAATTGCAACCTGGAGCAGAAGCAATCATTCATTAAAGTTAATTTATA
>NW_008340639.1:453635-485080 GCF_000622305.1 Nannospalax galili
GTATTAAACATAAATCTGCACATTCACAATAGTCTCATTTAATAAATATTGTAGTCAGATACAATGTCACAACAAACCAGTTTCAAAACCAAGGCCTATTACCTTGATGAATTTTTTTGATCATATATATATAAAAGAAACTCTTAAAAGCCAGCAGTATTTTACATATAAATCCATATACATACACACACATATACATACATACACACATATACACACACATATATACATATACATATATAATATACATGTAATATATAGTATATATATGAATCTCATCTCAAAATGGCTCTGTTGGACAAAGCCATACACACTGTTGAGGTACAAAGAAGCAACTGGCCCATAGTTAAACATTATCAAATTGATGTTTGCAACTTTTAGCATAATCAATTAAGGAAAACTGTGATGCTTTAGTTACTGAGGATTTCTAGGCAGGTTTCTCTTTTTTTAAAAAATCTATCTTTTTTTTATTAAGTAGTTAAATTTATCTTTGTATTTACCATACATTTTACATTAGTCTGTGTTAGTGACTTTACTCAGTATTGTGACCAAATAGAGAATCCTATTAACTACTTTTACTAGAGACAGTAATACCCTGTTGAAATTAATTTACACCTTAGCTGTTTTTAACTGTACAGTGCCTTTACTCTTAGGCTGTTTTGTTGTTCTCCTTTTTCTTGTCACAGGGTCAGGGGGCCAGTGTGAACCTGGAAAAGAGTCTTAGAGAACATATTTTGAGATAATAGGCTTGAGTCTGAAGTGGGAGGGCCAATCCCATCTCTTAGTGAGCTCAAACAGCACGTGACAATTTATCAATACAATTAATAAAAAAGGCATTTGTTTTTGTTTAGCCTAAAAGTTTTAAATTTTTTATCCATATTTTACTTTTAAACTAAGGCAAGTCTGTTAACTCGCATGATAAATTCCTGTGAAGAAGGCTGTTAGTCTGGATTGGAAAAACATTGCATAATTTATTATATACAAGTACCCATAACCTGGGAAAAATACAAAAAATAATGTTACCTAAAAGAACTTGCAAAGAGATGATATCATAATACTCTTTTTCTTAGTTTGTTTATGACACTGTAACTGGAAGGTACCCAGGGAATGATGTGGCAAGGACAAAAGCAAGCATACAGAAACTGAGGATCAGAGAGGTAAATAAGCTAACCCTTTTAACCTCCCAGTGTGGTAACTATGTGGTGGTAGAAGCTTGTCTCTTGTAAGGTTTGGCCCTGGAGTACAGTGAATTCCCATGAACTTTTCAGGTCTAGCCATCACAAGGTGTCAGCTCCCTTTGTACCTGGATAGTCTTGAAGGCATATGGCTAGAAAACCTTTAAGATTTCTTTAGAAAACTGACAAATATTTTATGCAAAACAATAAGAATTTAAAATAGTTACTTTTAGAAATCAGAAAATACCATATAAAAATACATTAAAATCTGAATAATTCCTTTAAAGCGATTAGGTAAAGATGTTAGGTAAACAATGTTAAAACCTAAAAATAATTTCTTTTAAAAAAATCTATAAACATTTTACACAATGTAAAAACTAAAAAGTCATCTTTAAAACCCAGTAAATTTACCATACAAGAAGTTAAAATTCAAAGTAATCCCCTTTAGAAATGGGGAAAAATCTAGACTCCCATTGAGGACATTGGGCATTACTTTCTTAGTCTGAAATAAAAATGTATTGCTTTTATATTATCCTATAAAGAATCAAAAACAAAAATAAATTGGCCAGTAAATTTTTGGGGTATTGCTGTTTATGGTTAGGGTGATAAGAGAAAACATAAAAGCAATATTTGTATAATACAGAGAAACATTAAAACATATTTTTAGCAGCTATAGGTAACTTTAACACTTGTTTTAATCTATTTAACTGTAGACTGTGCTTAGGTGTGTAGCACAAGTCAGTGAAGTAGACTCCATCATCTTGTACTTCTATTAACTTACTCAGACTCTTAATAAACATTTTTAAACCTTTTTATTATTTTTTCCATTTTGGAAATATCCAGCCATCTTACTCTTACTAACTTAACATTCCAACCCTTTACTTTTTGTAGGCCTTTTTATTTTTTGTTATTATATTTATAAACAAACCCAGTTTTTCTTCTGAGAGCCCATCAAATAATCAACATTTAGTACCCATACCTATAAAGAGAAAAACAACCATTTTAAACATATCAGTACAATATGAGCTTGGTAAACGTATGGACATTAATGTATCTGTTTATTAACTATAAAGAGACAATAGTGATAAAATGTTCAACACAGTTTTTGGAGTAGAAGTAATTATTACTTAAAATTAGTATATTTTTAAGCAATAATACCCATAATATAGAACAAGAATTAAGATAACGATTAAAGAGAAATTATTTTGACCTAGAAAAAATATTTTAGGTTAATTTAACAATTTTAGTTTGCATGAGACTTTACTTTTAAGTCAAATTTATACCAAATAAGTTATTTTTAAGGAATATGGGTTTATATAGGCCATGTACAGATAAAATGGATATTTTAAAACCTTTTGAGAATAAGCCAGAACCAAAGGATACTTAGCAAATAGGATTTTTGCATAACTAGAGACCTAGAGACACTGCTTAATAGATTTTAAAATTCACTAGGCTACCCAAGTTAAAAGGACTTTGAATGTAAATTTGTATCTGTGTATTTTAATTAGGCACGCCAAAATTAAAACCAATAATTTTGTGCACAACAAAAAGAATGAAAATGTAAAAATTTGAAGTGGCCACATTTTAAAATTATCTTGACAAAAATGATATATGAAGACAATTATCATAGACACCTATGACATAATTATGTGAGATCTCAATACATAGAAACATATAGAAATACATGACATAACTTTAAGCAACATAAAAATGATTGTTACATATATGTGACACAATTACAGTAAACTAGGTGCACCTAAAATGCATTACTTTGTAAGTTTGATTATGATGAATTTTGTAAGATCTTCTGAAAGCAGACATAGCTGGAGTCATGAAGAAAGTAGCAGCTTGGTTTTTGAAGAGAGTGCCAAGCAGCATTATTTTACTAAAAGAACATGGAATCTGATTTAAACATAAAAGATAAGACAATTAATTATTATAACCTGTGTTTACATTGAATCGTAGGGTCTTAAATGAACTTAATAAGATAAAACTCGAAGGTCGGTTTCTCAGAAAACAGAAGCTGGAGTCATGAAGAAAGTAGCAGCTTGGTTTTTGAAGAGAGTGCCAAGCAGCATTATTTTACTAAAAGAACATGGAATCTGATTTAAACATAAAAGATAAGACAATTAATTATTATAACCTGTGTTTACATTGAATCGTAGGGTCTTAAATGAACTTAATAAGATAAAACTCGAAGGTCGGTTTCTCAGAAAACAGAAAACCTGTAAATGAATTTGTAGTGAGTGGAAAAACTTCAAACATCATTTTTTTTAAAATAAAGGCAACAATCAGCTGAATGAAATAAAACTAACAGAGGAATAGGAATGGAAGGGACAGGAGAGAGTAGAACAAAAGCTGTAGGGTGTCCAGGCAACTGTGAAGCTGCAGCCCCCAGGGCAGCTCTATTTTGAGGTGATAGGGTACAGTTGATTATATAAGATGACGTATCCCAAATAAGTATAAGGCACGTATTTTTTAATCTTTTTTGAGGAAATGTAATGTCCATATTTTGTTAAAATAGTCATTAATTTAGTAAGCACAACTTCAAAAGTTGAATAGAAGGGTGACTAAGGAGAATATCATCAATACAGTGAACGAGAACAGCAGGGAATTCCTTAAGTATTGGACTAATCACTTTATGTAGATAAAATTGGCATATAGTAGGACTACTTTTCATTTCTGGTGGTAGGACTTCACATTGATTCCTCTGCATGGGAACATAGTGATTGTTGACAGGGATAGTGATATCAAAACATTCTCTATTCTTAGGTAAAGGAATAAAAAATAAACAATCTTTTATAGCAATTATAATAGCATGTCCTGCAGGCACAGCTGTAGGAGACAGAAGGCTAGGCTGCAGCGATCCCATCGTTTTTATAGTGGCATCAACTTTTCTTAAGTCTTGTAAAAATCTCCATTTTCCATGAGTTTTCTTTTGTATTACAAATATAGGCATGTTCCAGGGACTGTTAGAGGGCTCTGAGTGCCCTTAGTCTAATTGTTCTTGTACAAGACCTTGTAAATGATGTAATGTATTACTAGAAATAGGCCATGATAGGGAATGGTAAGACTGGAGTGAGGAAATAATTCCTCCTGCCCCCAGGAGGGGGGGCCCATTTTTGTGAGCCAATGTGATGGCCAGTCCTCATGTCTAAAAATTGATTGATCAGCCCCTGTATCGAACAGACCCCTTATAGCAATTCCCTGTATTATTAGGGTTATTGTAGGCTTAAAGTCAGATGTTACAGGGCTAGTACATAATGCCTGGGGGAGGGGGGTTACTTCCACTGAGGCTGCTGATCCTCTTGGTTGCTGGGCTGAGGGATACCCCATCTCTCGTTTAAATTTTTGTTTTTTGTTTTTTTTTTTAAATTAGAATGGCAATCTCTAGCCTGTGGAAATCTTTGTGGACATTTAGGGCATTTTATACTTGGTTTGGGTCTCAAGCCTTACCATGAGGGATCAGGTATAGGCTTGTAATCTATGAGAGGACACTGTCTCACAAAGTGACCCACTTTTCTACATTTAGTGCATGGATCTTTCAGTTGGGCAGCAAAAGCTTCTGCCAATGCAGTTGCCATCATGCTAACATATGTTGAAACTGTGCCTATGTCCTGAGTAGCTGTTACCCAAGATGACAAATCTTGATTTTTCACTGGTGCAATTGCTGCTTTATATTCTTGATGTAAGCCACCTTAAGTTGTTTTATTAAAATCTGGGAGGCTTCTATGTGAGGAACCTTAGCTTCTACTGCTCACTGGACACTAGCTAAGAATTTAGCCCATTGCTACTGTGGATTTTTTTTTAGATCAGCTAAGCTAGTTCTCGCTGTCTCACCATCCGGTGTGGATCTCCAGGCTTTCAAGGCACAGAGGTGCACCTGATCAAAATATTGAGCTGGTAAAACCTTTTGTACCTCAGCATCAGCATATTGACCTTCGCCCTTAAGTATGTCAGCTTTCACATCAATATTAGCTTGAGCATTTCTTGCCACCTGTTCAGTATATTTATCATAGTATTTGCACTTTGAAAGGAGCCATTGTCCTCGGGACAGGGTAGCCTGGGAAAGTTGTTTAAAGTCACAATCAGTGACTAATTTATGGCTGAGGTGATCAAAGATGGCCATGATAAAAGGACCATGCACACCATTTTTCATTACTACCTTGCATATTGCTTTCAGTGTTTCAAAGCCAAAAGGACTATGCATTCTAAGTTCAGGGTTGTCAGCTGCCGCGGGGCCAGCTGGAATGTGAACTGGAAAGAATTGAGAGGATGGATTTGGCAAGGGAGGTGATGGTTCTCTAGAGAAAGTGTCTCCTGTGAGGAGGTTTTGAAAAATGGGAAAGAGATATTCAGGGTCAGAAGCATAGGGAAAGATATGAGATACATATGTCATGGGGAATGCCAAGGGAAGAGACATGGGGAGAGATCCCAAAGTGGGGCCAATTCCCCCTTTCCAATAGAATTAAAGGTGGGTGGTAGCGTTCCCAGATGCACTGCCACAGCAGGAGGGAGCAGTGGCAGCTTCACAGCACCGAGAGGTGCCAGCAGCTGAGTAGCAGCCTGAGAATGTTCCTGCTGCTGCGCTGTTGTGGAGGGAGGACTGATGGGAGTTAGCAGAGGCAGAGGTGGCTGGGCCACAGAGGGAAGAGGTTCCTCTTCTATTTGGAGGCACTGGCAAAGAGCAGACCAGAGAGGGAAATAGAAGACAGGCACAGTCTTGCCCTGCTTTTGATAATTCTGTACATTATCTCCTACTCTTTACCAAGATTCCAACTCAATAGCTCCCATAGCAGGAAACCAAGGATTACATTCTATGGTAATATCTAAAAAGACTTAATCTGAGTTTCTATACACTTAATTCCTCTAGACTTTAGCATGTATTTAAGAATAGATTGGAAGTGAGACCGGTCTGAAGAAAGAGAATTACCCATATTTACAATTGCCCCTTACTTATGAACCAGCGTGACAAGGGAATCTGATCAGCCGAAGGTGGGAGGATTGCTCTGTCTGCAGCGAAGCAGAGGTCCAAGAGTGTCCTTATTTCAGGCATCAATTGCCAGGACTCAGGTGTGCTTTGCTTAGTGGGGGACCTACCAGCTTTGGGACAGATGGCCTGATTGATGACAGAGTCTTAAACTCTGGGACCTGTGTCTTCCCAAAAGACCAATTTATTTTAAAATTCAGATAGTTTTTATACATCCCAAGGAACTAGCAGTGATGTGGGATATAGCAGTCACATACAAAAATTTAGGGTACAAAGAAACAGGACATTTAGTCTGTTAATTGGCACTGGAAGGATTCTTAAACTTTTACTCAAGGTCATCAATACCCATCCAGTAATTTATTGGTCCCAATGTTTTCTTTATTAGAGCTAAAAGCATGGTGAACTTTTAGCTTTCAGCTCAGGAGTAAACCTTTAATCTGGCCTAATCTCTTAGCCAGGGATAGCTGAGTTATTTGTTCAGGACAAGGAGATGAGCTAAGGATTGTTGGCCAAGACACTTTCCCACAGAGCAGGGAGCCTATGCTTATATGAGCAGGCCGCTTCCTCCTGCCAGTCTAACAGTGTTCTGGAAGACGGATTATCAGAGCCACTGTTCTCAGTGCCCATCCCTTTAGCAGAAGAAGCAACCTGGACCTATAAGTTTTAGGCTCACCTCACCCTCTGGCCTGGCATCCTGGTTTCCCACAGCTAATGTTAGTTTTTCAGTCATCGTTAGGTTTAGGGCTTTAGTTAGGGTTAAGGTTGGGGTACAGTAAGGGTTTGGGATAGGTTTAGGGTTAGGTTAGTTTTAGGGGTATTGTTAGGTTTAGGTTAGAGTTAGGTTAGGCTTAGTGTTTGGGTTGTGGTGAGGGTTAGGGTAGGATTAGGTTTAGGGTTAGTGTTTGGTTAGAGTTACGGGGAGTGCTAGGTTAGGCTTTGGGTTAGTGTTAAGGCTAGGATTAAGGTAAAGGTTAGGGTTAGGGTTATGATTAAGGTTAAGTTTAGAGTTAGCATTAGGGTTAGGGTTACATTTAGGTTTAGGGTTAGGGTTAAGTTTATTGTCAGGGTTAGGTATAGGATTAGGGTTAGGATTATGGTTATGGTTAGGGTTAGGGTTAGCATTAGGTTTAAGAATAGGGTTAGGGATAGGGTTATAGTTAGGGTTAAGGTTAGTGTTACTGTTAGGTTTAGGGTTAGGGATAGGTTTAGGTTTAGAGTTAAGCTTATGTTTTGGAATGTGATTCAGGTTATGGTTAGGCTTTTGTTAGGGTTAGGTTTGGGTTAAGTTTATGGTTAGGGATAGGCTTAGGGTTGTGTGGGGGTTAGGTTAGGTTTAGGGTTAAGGCTAGGGTTAGAGATAGGGTGTGGGATAGGGATATGGTTAGGTTTAGGGTTCTGGTTATGGTAAGGGTTAAGGTTAGGTTTATTGTTAGGGTTAGGGATAAGAACTGAGTTAGGGTTAGGTATAGGTTTATGGATAGTGTTAGGTTAACATTACTGTTTAGGAATGTGTTTATTGGTAGGTTTAAATTTAGGGTTAGGCTTGGGGTTAAGCTTAGGCTTTGGCTTAGGTTTAGGCTTAAGCATAGAGTTAGGGTTAGGGATAGGTTTACAAATAGTATTAAGTTAAGGTTACTGCTCAGGTTACACTTATGTTTAGGGTTAAGTTTAGAGTTAGGTTTAGGGATAGGTTTAGAGATAGTGGTAGGTTAAGGTTACTCTTAGGGTTATGCTCAGGGTTAGGATTAAGTTTAGGATTAGGTTTAGGGTTATATTAAGGATTAGGGTAAGGGTTACAGTTAGGTTTAGGGATAGGTTTACATTTACAGTTAGGGTTAGGGTTAGTTTCAGTATTAGGTTCAGGGTTAGGTTTAGGGTGAGTGTGGGTTAGGATTAGGGATAAGATTATGGTTAGGGTTAGTGTTAGGCTTATGTTAGTGTTAGGTTTAGGTTTACAGTTAGGTTTAGGTTTACAGTTAGAGTTAGGGTTAGCTTTAGGAGTAAGGTAAGGTTTAGGGTTACTGTGAGGGTTATGGTTAAGGTTAGGGATAGGTTTGTGATTATGGTGAGCATTAGGATTAGGGTTATGGTTAGGTTTAGTGTTGGGTTAGGGTTACGTTTAGGTTTATGGTTAAGGTTTGCAATAGGTTTAGTGTTAGGGTTAGGGTTACTGTTATTTCTGGGTTAGTTTTGGGTTTAGTTAGGGTTAAAGTTAGGGTTAGGGTTAGGGTAAGGATTATGGGTATGTTTACGTTTAGCATTAAGTTTAGGGTTAGGGTTAAGTTTAAGTTAAGGGGTAGGTTTAGGGTTAGGTTAAGGTTAGGGATAAATATTAGGTTTATATTTAGGACTAGGTTAGGCTTAGGGTTTGAGTTTAGGGTGAGATTGAGGGTTAGGGTTAGTGTTAGTATTAGGGTTTGTTTAGGGTTAGGGTTAGGGTTAGTGTTAGGTTAGGGTTCTGGATAGTCTTAGGGCTTGGGTTATTGCAAGGGTTATGGTTAAGGTTATGTTTAAGGTTTCATTTAGGGTTAGCACTAGCATTAGGGTTACATATATATTTAGGTTTAAGGTTAGGGTTAGGGTTAGGATTAGGAAGAGATTTAGATTTAGGGTTAGGGTTAGGAGTAGGGTTAGGGATATGGATAGTGTTAGGTATTGAGTTAGAGTTTGGGTTAGGTTTAGAGTTAGAATTATGGTTACTGTGAAGGTTACAGTTAGGGTTAGGGATAGGTTTAGGGTTAGGGATAGGTTTAGGGTTAGGGTTAGGGTGAGGGTTAGGGTTAGAGTTGGGTTTAGTTTAGGATTATGGTTAGTTAGGTTTTGATTTAGGTTTAGTGTTTTAGGGTTAGGGTTAGTGTAATGTTTAGAGTGAGATATAGGTTTAGGGTAGGGTTAGGGTTAGGGTTAAGGTTAGGATTAGAGTTAAGGACTGGGTTAGGGATAGGGTTCAGTTCAGGTTAGGGTTAAGGTTAGGGTTGGGGTTATGGTTAGATTTAGGGACAGGGTTAGGATTAGGATTGGGTTAGGGTTAGGGTTATGTTTAGGGTTAGTTTTAGAGTTAGTTTAAGGGTTAGAGTAAGGGTGAGGGTTATAGTTAAGGTTAGGTTTAAGAATAGAGATAGGGTTAAGGGTAGGTTTAGGGATAGTGTTAGGTTAAGATTACTGTTAGGGTTTCACTTACTGTTAGGTTTAAGTTTAGGGTTAGGGCTAGGGTTAGGGTTTGGTTTAGTTTCAGTGTTAGGGTTAGGGTTGGGGTGAGGATGAGGATGAGGGTTAGAAATAAGTTTATAGTTAGAGTTAGCATTTGGGTTAGGGTTATGGATAGGTTTAGGGTTAGGTTGAGGGTTATGGTTAAGGTTAGGTTGGGGGGCAGGTTTAGGTTTAGGGTTATTGTTTCCTTTATGGTTTGGGTTAGTTTTAGGATTAGGTTTAGCATTAGCATTAGGGTCATGGTTAGTGTAGGGATAGGTTTAGCAGTATGTTTACAGTTTGGTTTATGTAAGGATTATGGTTAGGGTTAAGGTTAAGGTCAAGGATAGGCTTAGGGTAATGGTTAGTGCTAAAGTTAGGTTTAAGGACAGGTTTAGCTTAGGCACAGTGTTTGGGTTAGGGTGAAGGTTAGGTTACGTTTAGGGTTAGGGTTAGGGTTTGTTTAGGATTAGGGTTAAAGTTAGGTTACTGTTCAGGTTAGGGGTAGTGCTAGGGTTAGGGGAAGGTTTAGGCTTACAGTTATTTTTAAGGTTACATATAGCATTAGCGTTAGGATTCGATTTAGGTTTATGTTTATGTTTAGGGTTAGGGTTAGGGTTAGGTTTAGGGTTAGGTTAATGGTAGGATTGGGGATAGGCTCAGATTTAGCCTTAAGGGTAGGGTTACAGTTAGGTATGGGGTTACAAGTAATGTTACAGTTAGAGTTACATTTAGTGTTAGTGTTAGGGTTAGGTTTACATTTAGGATTAAGGGTAGGGTTAGAGGTAGGTTACAGTTAGGGTTAGGGGTCAGGTTAGGTCTAGGGTTAGGTTTAGGTTTAAGTTTAGGGTGAGGTTTAGACTTAGAGATAGGATTATGTTTGATTTAGGGTTAGCGTTAGAATTAGGATTAGGGTTCGGTTTAAATTTAGTGCAAGGTTTACTGTTAGGGTTGGGTAAGGATTTGGGTGAGTGATAGGTTTAGGGTAAGGTTAGTGTTAGGCTTACGGTTAGGGATAAGGATAAGTTTAGGGTTAGGGTTAGAGATATGTTTAGGGAAAGGTTTAGTGTTGGTTTTAAGGGAAGGGTTAGGTATAGGTTTAGGATTAGTGTTAGGGTTTCGGTTAGTTTCAGGGTTAGGGTTAAGTTTAGGGTTAGGGTTAAAGACAGGTTTAGGAATAGGGTTAGTGATAGGATTAGGGTGAGGGGTAGTTTTAGGGTTAGGTTTAAGTTTAGAGTTAGGGTTAGGATTAGGGTTAAGGTTAGGGTTAGGGTTAGGTTAGGATTAGGGTTGTGTGTAAGGTTATGTTTAGGGTTAGCATTAGGGGTAGGGTTATGTGTAAGGTTATGTTTAGGGTTAGCATTAGGAGTAGGGTTAGATTTAGTTTTAGGGTTATCATTAGGGTTACAGTTAAGTTTAGAGTTAGCTTCAGGTTTAGGGTTAGTGTTAAGGTTAAGGATATGGTTAGGGATAGGGTTCAGGTTAGGGTTGGGGTTATAGTTAGTTTCAGGGTTAGGTTTAGGGTTAGTGTGAATATTAAGGTCAGGATTAGGTTAAAGTTAGGTTTAGTGTTAGGTTTAGGGAAATATTTATGGTTAGGGTGTGGATTAGTGTTAGAGATAGGATGAGAATTCGATCTAGGGTTAGAACTAAGGGTAGGAAAAGGTTCATGGTAAGAGTTAGGGTTAGGGTTAGTGTTCTGCTTAGGTTAAGGGTTAGTGTTAGGATGATGGTGGTGTCTAGAGTTAGAATTAGTGGTAGGAATAGATTCAGGGTTAAAGTTAGGGTTGTAGTTAGTGTTCTGGTTAGGTTAAGATTTAGAGTTAGGATTGTGTTTAGAGTTAGGGTTAGTGATAAGGTTAGGGATTAGGTTTAAGTTTATCTAAAGTGTTTGGTTTAAGGTTAGGGTTAGGATTAGGGTTAAGGTGAGTGTTAGGTTTAGGGTTACCTTTAGGTTAGGATTATGGTTATGGTTATGGTTATGGTTATGGCTATGGTTATGGTTTGGTTATGGTTATGGTTATGGTTATGCCTTAGGTTGGAAAGAGGGATAGGGTGAGTGATAGGTTGAGGATAGGGTTAGGATTAGGGTTACAGTTAGGTTTAGGGTTAGGAATAGATTTAGGGAAATGATTCGGGTTAGGGTTAGGGATATGGTTAGAGATAGGTTTAGGGTTAGGGTTTCAGTTAGGGTTTGCATTAGTTTCAGGAATAGCGTTAAGGTTAGGATTAGGGTTAAGGATAGTTTTAGGTTTAGGGTTAGGTTTAGGGTTAGATTCAGGGTTAGGTTTTCAGTTGGGGTTCAGATGAGTGTTAAGTTTAGTTTAGGGTCATAATTAGGTTTGGGTTTAGGGTGAGGTTATAGTTAGCATTAGGGTTAATGATAGGGATAGGTTTAGAGTCAGTTTATGGTTTAGGCACAGGTTTAGGGTTATGGTTAGTCTTAATGTTATTTTTAAGTTTAGACTTACTGCTAGGTTTAGTTTACTGTTTGGGTTAGGGTTAGGGTTAGGGTTACGGTTAGGTATAGGGTTAGGGTTAGGATTATGATTAGGGTTAAGGATAGGGTTAGGGATAGGGTTAGAGTTAGGTTTATGGTTAGGTTTAAGGTTAGGGATAGATTTAGGTTTAGGATTAGGGTTAGGGTTAGGTTTCAGTTAAGTTTTAGTTAAGGGTTAGGGTTAGGATTTGGTTTAGGTTTAGTGTAACTTTCAGGGTTAGGGTTAGGGTAAGGTTTAGGATAAGTGATAGGGTTAGGGCTGGAATTAGCATTCGATTTATGTTTAGGTTTCTGTTTCAGGTTACAGTTAGGTTTTGAGTTGGGGATAGGTTTATGTTTAGGGTTAGGTTTAGGATTTGGTAACGTTTAGGTTAGTGTTAGTGCTAGGGTTAGTAATAGGGTGTAGGTTGGGGTTAGCCTTATGTTTAGGGTGATGTCTAGAGTTAGGATTAGGCTTAGGGTTAGGTTTAGATTACGGTTAGGGTTATAGTTAAGGTTAGAGTAAGGGCTAGATTTAGGGTTAGGGTTAGGTTTATGGTTTGAGTTAGAGTTCGTATTACAGCTAGGATTTGCATGTGGGTTAGGGTTTGGGTTCAGATTAGAGTTAGGGTAGAGTTAGAGTTAGCACTACAGTTAGGGTTGGGTTTAAGTTTAGGGTTAGGTTTATGGTTAGGGTTAGGGTTAGTGTTATGGTTAGTTTCAGGGATAGTTTTAGGTTTAGGGTTAGGTTTATGATTAGTGTTAGTGTCGTGTTTTGGGTTATATTTAGGGTAGGGTTAGGGTTAGGGTAAGGGTTAGGGTTAGGGTTAGCTTTGGGTTTAGGCTTAAGGATAGTGTTAGGGGTAGTGTTAGGCTTAGAGTGAGATTTAGGTTTAGGATAAGGTTTGGGGTTAGAGTTAGGTAAGAGTTAGGGTTAGGTTAGGGTTAGGGTTAGGCTTATTGTTTGGATTAAGGTTAGGGCTAAAGATAGGTTTAGGTTTAGTGTTAAGGATAGATTAGGATAACATTTAGGATTAGGCTTAGGGTTTATACTGGCCTTAAGATTAGGTTTCAGGATAGGTTTAGACTTAACATTGGAGTTAGGCTTAGGGTTAGGGTAGGGTTATGGTTATGGTTAGTGTTAGGATTATGATTAGGGTTAGGACTAAGGTAATGTCTCAGGTGTGGGTTAGTGTTTGGGTTACAATAGGGTTAGGTTATGGTTACGGTTACGGTTAGTGTTAGTATAGGGTTAGTTTTACAGTATACTTAGGGTTACAGTAGGGTTAGGGATAAGTTATGGTTTATGTTTAGGCTTAGGTTTAAAGTTAAGGTTAAGTTTCAGGTTTGGGTTAGGTTTCAAATTATTGTTAGGGTTAGGGTCAAGGGTAGGTATGGTTAGAGTTACGGATAGGATTAGGGATAGGTTTAGTGTTATGTTTAGGCTTAGGTTTAATTTTTGGATTTACTTTAGGATTAGGGTTACATTTAGGGTTAGGGTTAGGGTTAGGGTTAGGGTTATGTTTAGGTTTATGCTTCAAGTATAGTTATGGTTTTGGTTAGGTTTAGTGTTAGGGTTGGTTTTAGAGTTAGGGTTGGGGCTAGGGTTAGGGTTAGGGTGTGGGTGAGGGTTAGGGTTATGTTTAGGGTTATGTTTACGGTTAGGGTTAGGATTAGGGATATGTTTAGGGTTAGGATTAGGGTTAGGGTTAGGGTAAGGGTTAGGGTTAGATTTAGGGTTTGGGTTAGGGTTCATGTTCCGTTTAAGTATAGAGTTAGAGTTAGGGATAGGTTTAGAGATAGTGTTAGGTTAAAGTAACTGTTAGGGTTACGCTTATTAGGTTTAAGTTCAGGGTTAGTGTTAGGGTCAGGTTTAGGTTTAGGTTTAGGCTTAGGTTTGGGGTTAAGAATAGGGTTAGGGTTAGGAATAGTTTTAGGGATAGTGTTAGGTGAAGGTTACCATTATGGTTAAGCATATTGTTAGGATTATGTATATGGTTAGGGTTAGGATTATGTTTAGGGTTACGGTTAGGGTTAGCTTTAGGATTAGGGTTAGGGTTAAGGAAAGAGTTAGGGTTAGGGAAAGGCTTAGGAATAGTGTTAGGTATAGGTTACTATTAGGTTTAGGCTTATTGTTATGTTTAACTTTAGGATTAGGGTTAGGGTTAGAGTTAAGCTTAAGGATAGAGTTAGGGTTAGGGATATGTTTAGAGATTGTGTTGTGTTAAGGTTACTACTAGGGTTATGTTTAGGCTTGGAATTAAGAGTAGACTTAGGTTTAGGATTAGGTTTAAGGATATTGTACAGTTAAGGTTAGTGTTAGGTTTACACTTAGGGATAGGTTTAAATTTAGGGTTAGGTTTAGGGTTAGGGTTAGGGTTTCATATATGATTAGGGTTAGAGTTAGGGTTGTGTTTAGGGATATGCTTAGGTTTACAATTAGGGTTAAGGTTAGGGTTAGTTCAGTGTTCAGGTTAGCTTTAGCATTAGGGTAAGGGTAGGGTGAGGGTGAGGGTGAGGGTGGGGGTAAGGGTTATGCTTAGGGTTAGGTTAGGTTAGAGTTACAGTTAAGTTCAGGAGTAGGGTAAGATTTAGAGTTAGGGTTAGGGATAGGTTTATCATTAGGTTGAGAGATAGAGTTAGGGTTATGGTTAAGTTTAGGGTTTGGATTAGGGTTAAGGTTAGGGTTTGGGATACGTGTAATGTAAGGGTTATGGTCACTGTCATGATTTGGGTTAGTTTTAAGATAATTTTAGGCTTAGGGTTAGCATTAGGGTGAGGGTTAGGTTTACAGTTAGGTTTAGTTTAGGGTTAGAGTTATGGTTAGGGTTAAGGTTAGGGTTTGGTTCAGGGTTGGGTTAGGGTTAGGGGTATGTTTACATTTATGGTTAGGATAATGCTTTGGGTTAGGTTTAAGGTTAAGTTTGGAGATAGGTTTTGGGTTAGTTTAGGGTTAGGGCTAGCATTAGGTTTAGGGTTACATTTAGGTTAGTCTTAGGGTTTGGGCTAGGGTGAGGGTTAGGTTTTAGGTTAGGGTTAGGGTTTATCCAGGGTTAGGAATAGTGTTAGGTTCAGGTTAGGGTTCTGGTTAGTGGTAGGGCTAGGGTTAGGGCAAGGGTTAGAGTTAGGGTTATGTTTAAGATTATGTTTAGGGGTAGCATTAGGGTTAGGGTTATGTTTAGGTTTCAGGTTAGTTTTAGGTTTAGGGCTAGGCTTTGGTATAGGTTTAGGTTAGGGTTAGGATTAGGGTGAGGGTTAAGGATAGGGTTAGAGATAGGGTTCGACTTAGTGATATGGATAGGGTTACGGTTAGGTTGAGGGTTAGAATTAGGGTTAAGGTTAGGGATACAGTTAGGGTTACGATTCAGTTGAGGGTTAGAATTAAGGTTGCTGTTAGGTATACAGTTAGGGTAAAAGGGATAGATTGAGTTTTAAGGTTAGTATTAGGGCTAGGGTTAGGGTAAGGGTTAAAGTTAGGGTTATGTTAAAGTTTACATTTAGGTTTAACATTAGGGTAAGTTTATGTTTCGGTTTTGGGTTAGTTTTAGGTTTAGGGCTAGGGTTAGGTATAGGTTTAGGTTAGGTTTAGGATTAGGGTGAGGGTTAAGGATAGGGTTAGGGATAGAGTTAGACTTAGGGATATGGATAGGGTTACGGTTTGGTTGAGAGAATTATGGTTGCTTTTAGGTTACAGTTAGGTCTAAGGTTAGGAATAGATTTAGGTTTGGGATTAGGTTTTGGGTTAGGATTAAGTTTGAGTTAGGGTTAGGATTAGGTTAAAGTTAGAGTGAGGGTGACTGTTAGGGTTAGGGTTTTGTTAGGGTTAAAGATTGGTTTTGTTTAGTGCAAGTTTTAGAGTTAGATTTAGAGTAAGGTTTAGGGGGAGTGATAACTTTAGAGTAGGGTTAGAGTTAGGGATAAGGTTAGTGTTAGGGTTAAGGACTGGGTTAGGGATAGGACATGGGTTCAGGTTAGGATTAGGGTTAAGAATAGCATTAGGGTTAGCGATAGGTTTAGGGATAGTGTTAGGTTAAGATTATTGTTAGGTTATGCTTCTTGTTAGGTTTAAGTTTAGGATTATGGTTAGGGTTAAGTTTAGGGTTAGGGTGAGTTTCAGGGTTATGGTTAGGGTCAGGACAAGGGTTAGGTTTAGGATCAGGGTTAGGCTTAGCATTACGTTTAGGCTTAGGGTTAGGTTACGGTTAGGTTTAGGGTTAGTGTTAGGGGTAGGGCTAAGTTTATTAGTATGGTGAGGTTTAGGGTTAGGGTTAGGCTTAGATTTATGGTTAGGGTTGGTGTTACAATCAGGGTTATGTTTATGTTTAGGGTTAGTGTTAGGTTTAGGGTTATGGTTTGGGTTATGGTTAGGTTTTTGGATACGTTTAGGTTTAAGGGTAGTGTTACCTTTATGGTTTGGGTTAGTTTTAGGATTAAGGTCAGGGTTAGCATTAGGGTTATGGTTAGGGTAACGGTTATGGTACGGTTAGGTTTAGGGGTATGTTTACAGTTATGCTTAGTGCTAGAGTTAAGGCTAGGGTTAAAGTTAAGTTTAGGGATATGTTTAGGGTTAGGGTTAGGGTTAGGCCTAACCTTAGGTTTAGGGATAGGTTAGGTAAGGCTCAGGGTTTGGGTTAGAGTGAGGGTTATGCTAGGGTTAGGGTTAGGATGAGGGTTTGATTGGGGTTAGGGTTAGGGTTAGATTAGAGTTCGGGTTAGGGACAATGCTAGGCTTAGGGCAAGGATTAGGTTTAGGGTTATGTTAAAGCTTACATTTAGGGTTAGCTTTAGGATTAGATTTAGTTTTAGGTTATGGTTAGGGTTAGGTTAAGGGTTAAGGATAGGTTTAGGAGTAGGATTACAGTTAGTGTTACGGTTAGGGTTACAGTAAGGCACAGGGTTACAATTAATATTACGGTTAGGGTTATACTTAGGGTTAGGTTTAGGGTTAGGATTAGGGTTTGTATTAGAGCTAGGTTACAGTTAGAGTTAGGTATGGGTTAGATTTATGGTTAGAGTTCAAGGTAGGGTTAGGGTTAGGTTTAAGGTGAGATTTAGGATTAGGGTTCAGGCTAGGGCTAAGGTTAACTTAAGGGATGGGTTTAGCTTAGGCTCAGGGTTTGGGTGAGGGTGAATGTTAGGTTAGGGTTAGGTTTAGGATTAGGGTTTGGTTAGGGTTAGGGTTAGGTTAGAGTTCAGGTTAGGGATTATGCTAGGGTTATGGCAAGGTTTAGGGTTAGGGTTATGTTAAAGGTTACATTTAGGGTTAGCCTTAGGATTAGGGTTAGGTTTAGGGTTAGGGTTAGTTTTAGGGTTAGGTTTAGGGTTAAGGATAGGGTTAGGGATAAAGTTACAATTAATATTATGGCTAGGGTTACAGTTAGGGTTAGGATTAGTGTTAGGTTTATAGTTAGAATTAGGGTTAGGATTAGAGTCAGGTTACAGTTAGGGTTAGATTTGGGTTAAGGTTAGGGTTAGGTTTAGGCTTAGTTTTAGGGTGAGGTTAAAGGTTAGGGTTAGGTTTGGTTTAGGGTTAGGGTTAGAATTAGGATTAGGCTTTGGTTTAAAATTAATATAAGATTTAGGGCTAGGTTTAGGGTAATTATTCCAGTGAGTGATAGGTTTAGGGTAATTTTAGTGTTAGCAATAGGGATGGGTTTAGGGATAGGAATAGGAATAGGTTTAGGGAAAGTTTTAGGGTTAGATTTAGGGTGTTAGGTATAGTCTTAGGATGAGGGTTGGTTTTAGGGTTTTGTTTAGTTTCTGGGTAAGGGTAAAGGTTAGGGTTAGGGTTAAAGGCAGGTTTAGGGATTGGGTTAGGGTTAGGTATAGGCTTTGGATTATGGTTGGTTTTAGGGTTTTGGTTAGTTTCAGGGTAAGGGTTAAGGTTAGGGTTATGGTTAAAGATAGGTTTAGGTACTGGGTTAGGGTTAGGGCTAGGGTTAGGGTTAGAGTTAGGATTAGAATTAGAGTGATGTTAGGGTTATGGATCAGGTTAGTGTTTTGTTATGCTTTGTGTTATGTTTAGGGCTTGGGTTAGGGTTAGGGTAGGATTTAGGGTTATGTGTAAGGTTATGCTTAGGGTTAGTATTAGGGATAGGGTTAGGTTGAGTTTTAGGGTTAGCATAAGAGTTATGGTTAGGTTTAGGGTTAGGATCAGGGTTAGAATTAGAGTTAGGTTACAGTTAGGGTTAGTGGTGGTTTACGGTTAGGATTAGGTTTAGGTTTAGTTTTAGGGTGAGTTTTAGGGTTAAGTTTGATTTAGGGTTAGAGTTAGAATTGGAGTTATGGTTTGGTTTAAATTTAGTGTAAAGTTTAGGGTTATGTTTAGTGTAAGGTTTAGGGTAAGGACTCCGGTGAGTGATAGGTTTAGGGTAGGGTTACTGTTAGGTTTACAGTTAGGTTTAGGGTCAGGGATAGGGATAGGTTTAGGGAAAGTTTTAGGTTTATGTTTAGGGTAAGGGTTAGGTATAGGCCTAGAGGTAGGGTTGGTTTTAGGCTTTTGGTTAGTTTCAGGCATAGGGTTAAGATTAGGGTTAGGGTGAAGGACAGGTTTTGGGATTGGGTTAGGGTTAGGGCTAAGTTTAGGGTTAGCTTTAGTGTAGGGTTAGGGTTAGGATAGGATTAGGGATAAAATTAGGGTTAGGGTTAGGGCTAGGTTTAGAGTTAGGGTTAGGGTTAGGTTAGGGTTAGGGTTAGGTTAGGGTTAGGGTTCAGTTTAGTGTTCAGTTAGGGTTCATGTCATGTTTAGGGCTTGAGTTAGGCTTAGATTTAGGGCTAAGGTTAGGGTTATGTGTAAGGTTATGTTTTGGTTAGTGTTTGGGATAGGGTTAGGTTTAGTTTTAAGGTTAGCATTAGGGTTACAGTTAGGTTTAGGGTTAGGTCTAGGGTTCGCATTAGGGTTAGGGTTAAGAATTCAGTTAGGATAGGGATGGGGTTAGGGTTAGTGTTAGTGTTGAGTTTAGGGTTAGTTTCAGGGTTAGGTTTAGGATTAGGGTGAATATTAAGATAGGATTAAGGTTCAGCTTAGGGATAGTGTTAGGTTTAGGGAAAGGTTTATGGTTAGGATGAGGGTTAGTGTTAGAGATAGGCTTAGGATTGGGTCAGGGTTAGGGTTAGGCATAGAAATAGAAATAGGTTCAGGGTTAGGGTTAAGGTTAGGCTTAGTTTTAAGTTTCCTGTTAGGATAAGGGTTAGATTTAGGTTTGCTTTTGGAGTTAGGGTTAGGAATAGGGTTATGGTTATGGTTAGGGTTTGGGTTTAGAGTTATGTTTATCTTAAGGTTTAGGTTTTGGGTGGGGTTAAGTTTAGGGTTAGGGTTAAGGTGAGTGTTAGGTTTAGGTGAGGGTTACGATTATGGTTAGGGTTAGGATTTGGTTTAGGTTTAGGATAGGATTTAGGGTTAAGTTTAGAATGATAAATAGGGAGAGTGGTAGGTTTTGGGTAGGGTTAGGGTTAGGGTAACAGTTAGGTTTGGGCTTAGGCATAGGTTTAGGGAAAGTTTTGGGGTTAGGGTTAGGCTAAGGTTTAGGTTTACAGTTAGGGTTTAAGTTATTTTCAGGTTAGGGTTAGGGTTAGGGTTAGGCTAAGGTTTAGGTTTACAGTTAGGGTTTAAGTTATTTTCAGGTTAGGTTAGAGTTAAGGTTAGGATTAGGGCTAGGCATAGTCTTTGGTTTATGTTTAGGTTTATGTTTAGATTCAGGGTTATGGTTGATTTGGGTTGGGGTTAGGATGAGGGTTAGGTACAGGCTTATGGTTACGGTTAGGGTTAGGGTTAGGGTTAGGTTTAGGGTTAGGGCTAACATTATGATTACGATTAGGGTTGGATTTAGAGTTAAGATTTGGGTTTGGGTTAAGGTTAGGGTTAGAGTAAGGGTGTGGTTTAGGGTAAGGTTTACTGTTTGGTTTAGGGTTAGCCTTAGGGTTAAGGGTAGTGTTAGGGTTAATGATAGCTTTAGGGTTAGGGTTAGCATTTGTTTTAAAGTTAAGGTTAGATTTAGGATTAGGGTTAGAGTTACGGTTAGGGTTAAAGTAAGGGTAAGGGTAAGAGTTAGGGGTAGGTTTAGGTTTAAGATGAGGAGGGTTAGAATTAGGGATAATTTCAGGGTTAGAATTTGGATTAGAGTAATAGGATTTTGGTTGGGGCTAAGGTTAGGGTTAGGTTTAGGGTTACAGATAAGGGTAGGGTTAGGTTAAGGTTAGGGTTATGGTTGGGTTAGGGTTAGGGACAGATTTAGGGTTAGTTTTAGGGTTAGAGTTAGGGTTAGGGTTAGCATTAAGCTTAGGTCTATGGTTTATTTTAGGTTTAGGGTTAGCATTAGGCTTAGGTTTATGGTTAGTTTTAGGTTTATGCTAAGGTTTTCCATTAGGTTTAGGGTTAGTTTCAGGGTTAGGATTAGGGTTATGTTTTTCGTTAGGGTTAGTGTTTGATTCAGGGTTAGGGTTAGGTTTAAGGTTAGGGTTAGAGATAGATTTAGATTTAGGGATAGGGTTTTGGTTAGGGTTAGTTTCAGAGTTAGGGTTAGGGTTGGTGTTAGGTTTAGGGTTAGGTGTAATGTTAAGGTTAAGGATAGGTTTAGTGTTAGGTTTAGCACTATAGTTATGGTTATGGTTAGGGTTAGAGATAGATTTAGGTTTAGGGACAGGGTTTTGGTTAGGTTTAGTTTCAGAGTTAGGGTTAGGGTTGGTGTTAGGTTTAGGGTTAGGTGTAATGTTTAGGTTAAGGACAGGTTTAGTGTTAGGTTTAGCGCTATGGTTATGGTTATGGTTAAGGTTAGGGTTAGAGATAGATTTAGGTTTAGGGATAGGGTTTTGGTTAGGATAAGTTTCAGAGTTAGGGTTAGGGTTGGTGTTAGGTTTAGGGTTAGGTGTAATGTTAAGGTTAAGGATAGGTTTAGTGTTAGGTTTAGCGCTATGGTTAGGGTTAGGGTCAATGTTAGATTAGGTTTAAGGTTAAGGTTATGTTAAGGGTTAGGTTTAGGGCTAGGGATAGGTTGGGGAAGGTTTAGGGTTAGTCAAAGTTTTAGGTTGAGAGTCAGCATTCCAGGTGAGTTAGAATTATGGTTAGGGTTAGGGTTAGGATTAGGTTTTAGGTTTATGTGTAGTTTGGGTTAGTGTTAGGGTTAGGGTTAAGTTATGGTTAGAGTAAGGATTAAGTTGTTACAGTTAGGGTTACAATTATGTTTAAGTTTCTGCTTAGCATTAGGGTTAAGGTTATATTTAGGGTTAAGGTTAGGATTAGGGTTTTGGTTTGCATGTAGTTTGGATTATGGTTAGGATTAGGGTAGGGTTAGAGTAAGGGTTAGGTTAATGCTAGGGTTAGGGTTATGATTAGGTTTCAGTTAAAGTTTTGGTTAGCCTTAAGGTCAAGGTTATATTTAGGGTTAGGATTAGGATTAGGGTGAGTGTTAGAGATAGGTTTAGGGTTATGTTTAGGTTTAAGTTTAGGGTTAGGGTTAAGGTTAAGGTTAGGGTTAGGTTTAGGTTTAGGTTGAGGATTATGGTTATGGTTATGGTTAAGGAAGAGTTATAGTAAGGGTTAGGATAAGGGTTGGTGTCAGATTTTGTTAGGGTAAATGATAGGTTTAGGTCAAGGTTTAGAGTTAGGGCTAGGCTTAGGGTTTTGATTCACATTAGGGTTAGTTTTATGTTTAGGGTTAAGGTTGGGTTTAGGCTTAACATTAAGGTTAAGGATAGGTTTAGTGTTAGGTTTACATTATGGTTAGGGTTAGGGTTAGGGTCAGGGTTAGATTAGGGTTAGGGTTTAAGTTAGGGTAAGGATAAGGTTTAAGGTTTGGGTTAGGGTTGGGTTTAGGGTAGGGTTAGGCAAAGGTTTAGGTTTGGGTCAGAATTTGTCTAGGGTTAGGGTTTGGGTTAGGATTAGGGTTTGGGTTTGGGGGTAGTTTGGGTTAGGGTTAGGGTTAGGGTTAGGGTATGGTTAGGATAACGTTTAGGGTAATGTTAGAGTTAGGGTTAGGATTAGGTTGGGTTAAAGTTTCAGCTTAGCATTAGGGTTAAGGTTATGTTTAGGGTTAGGGTTTGGATTAGTGTGAGTGTTAGGATATGTTTAGGGTTATGTTTAGCATTAAGGTTAGGGTTAGGGTCAGGGTTAAGTTTAGGGTTATGGTTAGGTTTAGCTTGAGGGTTAAGGTTACAGTTACACTTTTAAGGATAGAGTTAGGGTTAGGGTTAAGATTAGAGTGGGGGGGTCAGATTATTGTTAGGGTAAATGTTAGGGTTAGGACTAGATTTAGTGTTAGGGTTAGGCTTGGGGTTTTCATTAGGGTTACAGATAGGTTTAGGTTTCAGGTAAGGTCAATGTTAAGTTTAGGTTCAGGGAAGAGTTAGGGTTAGTGTTAGGGTTAGGGTTAAGGTTAGTATTAGGGTAAGGGTTAGGCTTTGGCTTAGGGTTAAGGTTAGGCTTAAGTTTTGGTTAGGGTTAGATTTGGGTTCGAGTAAGGTTTAGGGTTAGTGATAAGTTTAGGGTTAGGGTGAGGATAGGACTGCTCTTAAACTATGGATTGGTTTTAGGGTTAGGGTTAGGGTAGGTTTAGTTAGTGTTAGGTTATGTTTTGGGTTAGAGTTAGATTCATGGTTAGGGTTAGGGATAATATTAATATTAGGGTTATGGCTGTGGTTAGGGTCAGGATTAGGGTTATGATTAGGGTTAGGGTTAGGGAAGGGTTAGAGTTAGTGTTAGGGTTAAGTTTATGATTATGTTTAGGTTTATCTTTAGGTTTAGGGTTACGTTCAGGGTTACGGTTGTTGTTAGGTTTACTTTTAAGGATAGGGTTAGGGTTAGACTTAGGGTTAGATTTGTGGTTAGATTTGGTTTAGGGTTAGGGTTAGGGTTAGTTTTAGGTTAGGGTAGGTTTAGGGTTAGGGTTAGATTTAGAGTTAAGATTAGGGCTAAGATTAGGGTTAGGGTTTGGTTTACGGTAAGGTTTAGGGTTAGAGTTATGGTTAGGGTTAGTGATAGGTTTAGGGTTAGGTTTAGCGCTTGTGTTAGGTTTAGGTTTAGGGTTAGACTTATGGTTAGGGATAGGGTTAGAATAAGGGTAAGGGTAAGGGCTAGGGATAGGCTTAGGCTTAAGTTTAGGTCAGGGTTAGAGATAGTTTCAGCATTAGAAATAGATCTATGGTAATATTTAGGATTTTGGATGGTGCTAAATTTAGGGTTAGGGTTTCAAGTTATGTTTAGGGTTAGGATAACAGACAGGGTTAGGTTAATGGTAAGTACTAGGTATGGATTCAGGGTTAGGTTTAGATTTGGATTAAGGTTAATGACAGTGTTAGGGTTAGGGTTAGGTTATGATTGTGTTTAGGTTTAGGTTTAGGTTTAGGGTTAACGGTTTAGGGTTATGGTTACAATTAGGGCTAGGTTTATGGTTAGGGTTAGGTGTAAATTTAGCCTTAGGTTTAGGGTTAAGTTTAGGGCTAGGGTTACGTTTAGGTTTAGGATTAGGGTGAGGGTTGGGGTTAGGGTTTGACACAAGTTTATGATTATGGTTAGGGTTCCCGTTAGCATTAGGGTTAGTGATAGGGTTAAGTTTAGTTTTAAGGTTAGGGTTAGGGTTAGGGTTAGGGTAAGTTTTAGGGTATGGTTAGGGTTAGGGGTAGTTTAAGGGTTAGGTTTAGGGTTAGGTTTAGTGTTAGGGTTAGGAATAGGTTTAGGGTTAGGGATTAAGTTACGATTAGGGTTAGAGTTAGGATTAACGTTATGTTTAGATTTAGGTTTAGATTTAGAGATAGGATTAGGGTTACAGTTTAAGTTACTGTTCGGTTTAGGGTAAGGTTTTGGGTTAGGGTTAGGGTTAGATTTAGGTTAATGTTATGGTTAGGTTTGGGGTTAGATAAGGGATAGGGCTGGTGTTAAGGTTATGGTTAGGTTTAAGGTTTGTGTTTGTGTTGGTGTTAGGGTTAGGCTTTGTGTTAGGATCATGGTCAGGTTTTGGATGTAGTTTAAGGTTAGGTTAGGGTTACAGATAAAGGTAGGGTTAGAGTTGGGTGATGTTTAGAGTTATAGTTAGGCTTAGGGTTATTGTTAGTTGTAGGGCTATGGAATGTGTTACCCTCAGGGTTACCATTAAGTTTAGGGTTAGTGTTAGTGTTATGTTTTGCATTAGGTTTAGGTTGAGATTCAGGATTAGGGTTATAGTAAGGGATACTGTTAGGTTTAGGGATAGATTTAGGCTTAGCAATAGGGTTATATTTAGAGTTAGTTTCAGAGTTAAGGTTAGGGTTAGTATTAATTTTAGGGTTAGGTTTAGGTTTAGGGTTAACGTTAAGGTTAAAGATAGGTTTAGTGTTAGATTTAGTATTATGGTTATGGTGAGAGTTAGGATCAGGGTTAGATTAGGTTTAGGGTTATGGTTAGGGGAAGGGGAAGGTTTGTGGTAAGTGGTAGGGTTGGGGTTAGGGTTAGGGTTAGGAAAAGGTTGCAGTTTAGAGTTACAGTTACGTTTCTGGTAGGGTTAGGATTAGGGTTTGGGTTTGGGTTTGCGTTTAGGTTAGGGTAAGGGTAAGGATTAGGGATAGGTTTAGAGTTAATGTTAGGGTCAGGGTTAGAGTGAGTTTCAGGGTTAGAATTAGGATAAGAGTAAGAATAAGGTTTTCAGTTTGGGCTAAGGTTACGGTTGGAGTTAGAGTTATATTTACGATTAGGGTTAGATATAGGTTTAGGTTTATGTGACAGGATAGGTTTAGATTTAGGATTGGGTTAAGGTTAATGATAGGGTTAGGATTGTGGTTAGGTTAGGTTTAGAATTACGGTTGGTGTTAAATGGGCTAGGGTTAGAGTTAAGGTTAGGGGTAGGGTTATTTTTTGTGCTGCAGTTAGTGTTAGAGATAGGCATAGTTTTAAGGTTAGGGTTAAAGTTAGAGTTAGGTTTAGGGTAGGCTTAGATTTAGGGTTTGTGTTAGGATTAAGGTTAGGGTTTGGGTGTAGTTTAGGGTTAGGTTAGGGTTACAGATAACGGTGGGGTTAGGTTAAGGTTAAGGTTAGGGCTGGGAGTGTGTTAGGGTTATAGTTCAGGATAAGTTTAGGGTTAGGGTTACGGTTAGCATTACCATTAGGCTTAGGGTTACGGTTAGTTTTAGGGTTAGGAAATGGGTTACCATTAGTTTTAGGGTTAGTTTTAGTGTTAGGCTTAGAATTATTTTTAGTTTTAGGGTTGGAGTTAGATTCAAGGTTAGGGTCAGGGTTAGGGTAAGGGTAAGGTTTAGCAGTAGGGTTAGGTTTAGGCTTAGGGTTAGCATTAGGGTTAGGGTTATTTTCACAGTTAGGGTTAGGGTTCGTGTTAGGTTTAGGGTTAAGGTTAGGGTTAGGTTTATGTGAAGGTTAAGGATAGTTTAGTGTTTGGTTTAGCGTTACGGTTATGGTTAGGGTTAGCATTGGGTTTGCAGTAAAGGTTAGGCAAAGCTTTAGGTTTAGGGTTGTGGTTTGGGTTCAGATAGGGTTAAGGTTAAAATTAGGGTTAGGGTTTGGATTTGGGATTGGGTTTGCGTGTAGTTTTGGGTTAGGGTTAAGGTTAGGGTTAGGGTAAGGGTTAGTTTTATGTTAGGGTTAGTGTTATGATTAATTTTAAGTTAAAGTTTTGGCTTATCATTATGGTTAAGGTTATGTTTAGGTTTAGGTTTAGGATTAGGGTGAGTGTTAGGGATAGGTTGAGGTTATATTTAGGATTATTGTTAGGATTAGCATTCAGGTAAGTGTTACATTTAGGTTTAGGTTGAAGGTTAGGGATACTGTTAGGGTTAAGAATAGAGTTAGAGTTAGGGTTAGTATTAGTGTTGGGGTCAGCTTATTATTGGTGTAAGTGATAGGGTTAGGGTTAGGTTTAGGGTTAGGGTAAGGCTTGGGGTTAGGGATAGGTTTAGGGTTAGGCTTAGGTCAGGGTTAAGGTTAGGTTTAGTGAAGAGTTAGGGTTAGTGTGAGGGTTAGGGTTAAGGTTAGGGTTAGGGAAAGTGTTAGGCTTTGGCTTTGGGTTAGGGATAGACTTAGGTTTTGGTTGGGGTTAGATTTGGGTTTAGGTAAGGTTTTGATTAGAGATAGGTTTAGGTTTAGGGTTACATTAGGATTACTGTTAAACTTAGGGTTGAGGTAAGGGTTAGGGTTAAGGTAGGGGTAGAGTTACTGTTAGGGTAACGTTTTGGGTTAGAGTCAGGTTTATGGTTAGGGTTAGGGATAAGTTCAGGTTTAGGTTTAGGACTATGGTTAGGGTTAGGGTGGGATTTATGATTAGGTTTAGGTTTAGAGAGGGTTAGGGTTAGGGTTACAGGTACGATTACATTTAAGGTTAGGGTTAAGTATAAGGTTAGGTTTAGAGTTAGGGTTTGGTTTGTAATTCAATTAAGTTGAGGATTAGGCTTAGGGTTATGGTTAGATTTAGGATTAGGGTGAGGATTGGGGGGTTAGGGCTAGGGTTAGGGTTATACATAAGTTTAGGTTTAGGGTTAGGCTTTCTGTTAGCATTAGGGTTAGTGTAAGGAATAGGGTAGTTTTAAGGATAGGTTTAGGGTTAGGTTTAGGGTAAGTGTTAGGATATGGTTAAGGTTAGGGATAGGTTTATAGTCTGGGTTAGGGTTAGGTTTAGATTTATGGTTGGGTTAGGGTTTGGGTTAGGGTTAGAGATAGGTTACGGTTAGTGTTGGGGTTAGGGCTAGGGCTAAAATTATGATTAGGTTTTGGTTAGATTTAGAGTTAGGATTAGCGTTGGGGCTAGGCTTTGGTTTAAAGAAATGTTATGGTTAGGGTTAGGATTAGGTTAGTGATAGGTTTTGAGCTAGTGATAGGGTTAGGATTTGTGTTATGGTCAGGATAAGGGCAAGTGTTAGGGTAGGTTTAATGTTAAAGTTAGGGTCAGGGTTAGGGTAAGTTTCAGGGCTAGAATTAGATTTAGGGTAAGAGTTAGGTTTTCTGTTAGGGTTAAGGTTAGGATTAGGGTTGGGGATAGTGTTAGGTTTATGGTAAGGGATAAGTTTAGATTTAGGGTTACATTTATGATTGGGTTATATTTAATGATGGGCTTAGGATTGGCCTAAGGTTAATGATGAAGTTAGGGTTATGGTTAGTGTTAGGTTTAGAATTAACATTGGGGTTAGATTGGGGTTAGGGTTAGAGTTAAGTTTACAGTTAGGTTTAGGGTCACCTATACGCCTCAGGAATTCCTCAGTCATCTCTGTAAGTAAGCTCAGTAAATTCATTGGGAAAAAAAAAAAGAGAAAGAACAAGCAGTAGATGGATGCTTTGGAAGCCCTCATCAGAAAATTCCAATGGACTTTAAGCGTTTCTTCTGGTTCCCTATTGCTTGAAGTCGGAGGAGAATTCTCACAACAGATGGAATGTTTATTTGTTCATGATATTGTGTCTCATGGTTATTAAAAAATACAAAGTTAGAAGATATTAAAAGGATATGGGAATGAAGATATTTTACCAAAAAAGATTTATGAATGAAGATTATGATGGCTGGATATTTCCAGAATTAACAACAACAACAAAAAATCCTTGCTCTCCTGGAAGTTACTAAATGAGATTGTACCTTGATTTGGTATCCCTATTGGTCTGGGGTCTGACAATGGCCCAGCTTTCATAGATGTATTTTTGCTCTGGAAACTGTTATTGAGTATGTTAAAGCTATAATAAAATGCTTTAAAAAAATAACAATAACAAAATAAAATAAAATAAGAATCTTAATTCTTATGTTCTCCTTCTGAATAACAAAAACTATAACTGGATCCTGGAAAGGACACAGCCTTCTAATAACCTCAGGAAGAGGATATACATTTGTGTTTCCACAGGACGCTGAAGCTCCCATCTGGATTCCTGACAGGCTCATCAAGCTCTACAATCAATCCCAGAAAAAAGAAAAATCGAAGAAGGTTAAGATCTGTGGTGCACAAACTACAGAAGCTGAGTGTGTCTCCTCCGCAGGCCCAATCAACACAAGAAGCCAGCCTGCCCACCTGAAGACAAGTGAAAAAACTGACACGTGAAACAAAAAATACTGTGGTTGCTACAGGGCGACCTTTGACAAAAGAAAATATGTTTCTTGCAATTCTTGCTGTGCTGACCGTACAAGCGTCAGTTGCTTCAGGGGCAATTTATTGGGCATATGTACCTAACCCGCCTCTTTTTCATCCTGTAGGATGGGGAGATGGATCACAAATTAAAATAATGACTAACTATAGCCAACTTGTAGGTGGGTCTGAAGACTTTAAATCTTTTCATTTAACTTCTGAAATTGTTAATTATGAGGGAATGTCAGATACCACTCCCATTTGTGTAAGTTTAAAAGGACAAGCAATGCCCAGATGCTTACCCATTAATTATAGAACCTTCTACACAGATACTCTGGATCACTCTCCTGATTTAAGTACGTATGATAACGAAAAAAGTAAGGAAGATAAGAAAAGATTAATGTGAGAACTGGGTATGCTAACTTTGGGACATCATAACTATAATGAAACCTTTCTAGATCCTGATATTAACATGCCTTTAGAAAACTGTTTTCAAGAGTATTATGATAAAGATCAATTTTGAAATTCCTTTATCACTTATCCAAAATGGTTAAATTGTGGATTTCCTTCTAAAGTATCTAAACATCAGCCTCCAGGATTTAAAGATTCTGTTTATGATTTCTCTATTCCAAATCCTAATTATAATTATATTGAATATCTGTTAAATAACACAAATAAATTTAATAACTTTAAACTTCAGACTTATGGAGAACCAGTTAAAAGATGGTTTACTCCCGGATGGGTGGCTCCCATATACATGAGTCATTCTCCAGAGCATAATAATACAAATATTCATCCCAGTCTTTTCCGGCTTTTTGCGGCTGCAAACGTGCTGCTGCTTAGGAAACCGAAAGAAAGCACACCTACTCCGGTGGGGGTAAGAGCTTGTATTAATTATCCTTTTTGAAATTTTGGCAGGGAAGCCTAGTAATTTTAGTGTTTCAAATTATGGAAAATCCTATAATGGTAAATGTTCAAATTGTGTGTTTACTAATTGTCTCACTTCTACATTGGACAAATATTCTGTAATAGTGCTATTAAAGCGACCTAGTTTTCTTATGCTTCCAGTAGATTTAGGATCAGATCCTTGATATCATAACTCAGCTTTACAAACATTGAGGAATTTGAATGAATTAATCAGGCCAAAAAGATTCATTGCAATGCTGATATTGGGCATAGGCGCATTGATTACCATCTTGACTTCGCTTACTGTTTCCTCTATTGCTCTAGTGGAAGAAGTCAAAATGGCACATTTTGTAAATAATCTTAACAAGAATATTTCATTGGCTTTAGCAGATCAATATAGCATTAATCAAAAGCTAGACATGAGGACAAACACTTTAGAAGAAGTGATTTTAGCTTTAGGACAGGAGGTACAAAATTTAAAGGTACAGCTCTCTACTAAGTGTCATGCTAGTTTTAAATATATTTGCGTGACTCCTTTGAATTATAATACATCCTTGAATTAGAATGCTACTAGAAACCATTTGTTAAGAGTATAGAAAGACACTGAAACATCTCATGATATACAAGATTTACAATTACAAATATCAACAATGAGTCAGGAACATTTAGATGATGAAGGTATCTCTTTTCTAGCGCAATCACTAAAAAATAATTTGATTTCACTTAACCCTTTCAATTGGGTACATAATTTGATCATTACAAGTGTTATCATAAGAGTAACTCTTCTCCTTATCTTTCTGCTTCCAATCATCTTTCGCCTAGTTTTCTCTTCTGTCTCATCTCTCCACCGAGAAGAACACGAACTACATTTAAAAATAAAAAAAGGATAAAATGTCACACCATCTCCAATGAAGCCCACGTGAGATCCTCCGTGGGTTGAGGCTAGAACTTCAAGGAAGGTTGCCTCTTAGAATTGGTTGTGATAAGAAACATGCAGTGTAATTGGCATGCTCTTACTTGCTATTAATTTTCTAACTGTCACTGTATCTTGGGCTTTCTGGGGGCCCGGAAAGTGCCTGGTGTCCTTGGCACCGTTATCACTGCCTTTATTGAAACCCTTTAATCATCCTAGTTCAGATGCACCACTATTAATGAAAGATATTTTTAATGAGAGATATTTTAGACATAGTGAGAAGTAATTAAGCAGAGTTAATGCTGGAAAGTCCAAAGAATAATAGATTCCTAGATGCTGGAAAGTCCAGGAATAACGGATTTCTGGAAGAGAGACATAGATGGATAAAAATAGATAGAAGAAGGGTTTCTTGTTATTCATTACAATTCATGGATAAATTGGTAAGGTCAAGACCACCTTGGTGTCTTTTGACAAAAATCAATAAGAAAACATTAAAGGACAAATATAAAAAGTGTTTAAATATTGGTAGGATAAGAGAAAAGTATGGTTTCATGGATCCCTAACATGAAATAGCCTTTTTGGGACTTATAGAGTTAAAAATAACTTAGAGGCCCTATGGCCCACTACAAATAAGCAAGGAATATTATCAAATAATTAAAAAGGTAACATCAGGCACAGCTGGTGTTGAAAGTGCTTAATGAGTTAAGGTCATTCTGACTTGGGACTACAAAGCCGAGCAGAATCCTAAGGGAGTGAGAAAGGCTGGGAGTGCTGACAGTGAAAAAACACAGTAAAACAAAAATTTACTGTCTAGTGTCAGGTTGATAAGATAGAAAAATATGTTGGCAAAATTATGTTTTACTTTCATCTCTGGAACTGTAAATCTTAGCATGACTGTTCTGCGGTTTTTTGTAATCTTTGCTGTATATATTTCAAACCTTGCAACTGCAAAAATTACACTCAGACTTTCATCAAGCTCCTTTGCATCTGTTTGTCACTCACCGACTCCTTGTCCACCCTCTCGACGACCCTGTTCCCTTTGGACTGAACTGCCCCGGTCTGGGCTGGTCCGTTGCAGGTGGCGCCCAAACAGGGACCCGGAGGGTAAGCTATCTCTCCCCTTTTTTCTCTTTTTAATAATTTCAGGCAAGGATAGGACCTCGTCAGGGTGCTGCAGGCCCACTGGTAAAGGATCACCAGGTTAAGAAGACCAGAAGGTAAAGTATTGTGGGGCATTCTCAGTCAAAGAATAAGGGCCTTTTCTTATCAATTTTGAGTATTAATATACTAAAAATAGTATTGGAAGAAATTTCTAGATTGGCATTAGCAGCCTGGAGAAAACTTCCAGGAGCAGGTGGTACAACAACGGTTCTTTCTGGAATTAGACAAAAACAGGAAGAAACATATGAGAATTTTGTAGCAAATTGGAGGAAGCATTGCAAAGGATGATGCCTTCATCTGAGGGATCAGAAATTTTATTAAAACAATTGACTTGGGAAAATGCTAACTTTCTATGTAAAGAATTAATAAGGCCAATTAAGAAAACAGGCTCTTTACAGAATTATATAAAAGCCTACATAGATGCCTCACCAGCAGTGGTCCAAGGAATGGCCTATGCTGCAGCAGTGAAGGGACAGCATTTCAGCGCCTATTTTCAGAATCTTAATAGCAGGCCTCAGACCAATTACAAGGGGGTCTGTTTCTCATGTGGAAAGCCAGGTCACATGAGTAAAGAATGTTTCAGTAAAAATAAAAAGAGCAATAATGGAGAGAGAAAAC
>NW_008340639.1:485336-486287 GCF_000622305.1 Nannospalax galili
TTAAAGGAGGTCTGCCTTTGGGTACATTTGGCTTAATAATTGGCAGAAGTTCAAATTATAAAAAGAATTTTGAAGTGATTCCAGGAGTCATAGACTCTGATTTCACCAGAGAAATAAAGATAATGATTAGACCTCTTAAAGAAGTGGTACAGATATATAAAAATCAGAGAGTGGCCCCTTACCTCAGAAAAAATACAGGCTGTAGAGGAATTAGTGAAAGAACAGCTAGATAAGGGACATTTAGTAGAATCAACCAGTCCCTGGAATACACCTATATTTGTCATTAAGAAAAAATCCGGTAAGTGGAGACTATTGCAAGATTTAAGAGCAATAAATGAAACCATGCATGACATGGGGGCTTTACAGCCTGGTCTGCCTTCACCGGTGGCAATCCCCTTTGACTTATTTATTATCGTTATAGACCTGCAAGATTGCTTCTTTACGATACAATTAAGTCCTGAGGATTCTCAGAGATTTGCTTTCAGTGTTCCATCAACTAATTTAAAACAACCTTTTCAAAGGTATCAATGGAAAGTACTTCCTCAGGGGATGAAAAATAGTCCAACTTTATGTCAAAAATTTGTGGATAAAGCATTGAGAGATATCAGGACCAAATACAAGGATGCTTATATAATACATATATATGGATGATATTCTATTGGCCCATAAAACTAAAGAGTCTGCAGAATTAATATTAAAAGACATGATTCAATCATTAACTAAATATGGTCTTATAATAGCTCCAAATAAAATACAATATAATAGGCCTTTACACTATTTAGGAAAGGTTATTGGTGAGCAAGGAATCAGCTCACAAAAAATGAGTATTAGAATAGATAAATTGAAAACTTTAAATGATTTTCGAAAACCTATTAGGGAATATAAACTTGGCAAGATCTTATTTAAAAATAACTACAGGAGAATTACACCCCCTTTTGAATTGTTAAAAGG
>NW_008340639.1:486374-503041 GCF_000622305.1 Nannospalax galili
GGATTATAAAGCACCATGGGATTTAATAATAATAAAAACTTCATATACCCCAACTGCATGTTTATGGCAAGAAGGAATCTTGGAATGGATGCATTTACCCCATACACAAGTTAAAATGGTATCTTCTTATATTTATTTATGTAGCCAATAAATAATTAAATGCTCTCAGGTGACCAAGAGGCAACCTTCCTTGAAGTTCCAGCCTCAACCCACAGAGGATCTCACACGGGCTTCATTGGAGATGGCGTGACAGGCTTAGGTTTTGCTTGGGGTTAGATTTGGGTTCGGGTAATGTTTAGTGTTAGGGATCTGTTTAGGGATAGGATTAGGTTATGGTTACTTTTAAACTTAGGGTTGAGGTTAGGTTTACGGTTAGGGTAGAGTTAGAATTAGTGTTAGGGTTAGGTTTTGGATTAGAGTAAGGTTTATGGCTAGGAAAAGGGATAATTTTAGGGTTATGGTTAGGGCTTGGTTAGGGTTAGGGTAGGATTAGGTTTATATTTAGGGTTAGGGTTAGGTTTACGATTGTGTTTAGGTTTAGGGTTAGGGTTATGGTTACGGTTAGGGTTAGGGTTAAGGATAGGGTTAGGTTTAGTGTTAGGGTTAGGACTGTGATTAGATTACGTTTATATTTAGAGTTAAGGTTAGGGTTAGGCATAAGTTTAGGGTTATGGTTATGGTTTTTGTGAGCAATGTGGTTAGTGTTAGGGTTCAGGTTAATTTTAAGGTTAGCTTTAAGGTTAGTGTTAGGGTACGTGTTAGCGTGTGGTTATGGTTAAGGGTAACTTTGGGGTTAGGTTAAGGTTAGGTTTAGGGTTGGTTTACAGTCAGTGTTAGAGTTAGGGTTAGGGATTAGGGATATGTTTAGTGATAGATTTAGGGTTTGGGTTAGGGTCAGGTTAAGGTTTAGGATTAGTGTTAAGTTTAGAGTTAGTATTAAGTTTAGGGTCATGTTTAGGTTTAGGGTTAGGCCAAGGATTAGGGTCAGGTTCAGAATCATGGGTAGGGTTGGGATAGGATTAGGATTAAGGTGATGGTTAGGGTGAGGGTGTGGATTAGGGTCAGGGTTTTGGTCAAGTTTTGGGTTAAGTTTAGGGTAAGGGTTAGGTTAATGTTGGGTTAGGGTTAGGATTAGGATTAGGGATAGGGTTTGTGTGTAGTTTTGGTTTAGTTTTAGGGTTAGGGTTAGGGTTAGGTCAAGGTTAGTGTTAGGGTTATGATTAGGTTTAGGTGTATGTTTAGGTTTAGTGTTATGGATAGGGTTAAGTTAAGAGCGAAGATTAGGATTATGGGTAAGATCATGGATAGGTTTAGGGTTATGTTTAAGATTAGGGTTAGGGTTAGGGTTAAGTTTCGGGTTAATGCTTGGTTTCAGTTTAGGGTTAGAATTAGGGTTAAGGTTAAGTACAGGTTTAGGGTTAGCGTTAGTCTTAGGATTAGACTGGGGTTCTATTAGGGTTAAGGTACGGGTTTGTGATAGTTTTAGTGTTAGCGTTAGTGTTTGGCTTTGGGTTAGGGTTAGGGTAAGGTTTAGTGATAGGTTTAGAGTTAGAGTTAGTGTTTGGCTTTTGGTTAGATTAGGGTAAGTGTTATGTTTACGTTTAGGGTTAGGGTTAGGGTTAAGGTTTGGGTTAGGTTAAGGTTAAGGTAAGGGTTACAGTGAAGTTTAAGATTAAATTTAGATTTAGAGTTAAGATTAAGGTTAGGGTTTTGGTTAGGTTTAGGGTTATGGTTAGGGTAAGGGATAATTTTATTGTTAGGGTTAGGGTTTGGTTTAGGGTTAAGGTTAGGGTTAGGGTGAGGGTTAGGATACGGGTTAGAGTTAGGATAGGGTTAGGGATAGTTTTAGGGTTAGGGTTAGACTTAGTTTCAGCTCTAGTGTTAGGGTTAGGTTTAGTATTAGGGAACGGTACATTAGGTTTACGGTCCAGGTTAGGATTGATGTTATGTTTATTGTTTGGATTAGTTTTAGGGTTAGGGTTCGGGTTAGGGTTAAGTTTTAGATAGGGTTAGAATTAGGGTTTTGGTTAAGGTTTTGGTTAGGGTTAGGGTTTAGGTTTGTGTTAGGGTTAGGGTTAAGGTTAGGGTTGGCTTTAAATATAGGGTTAGGGTTATGGTTAGGTTTAGATTAAGGTTAGAGTTAGGAATAGGGTTAGAATTATGGTTATGTTTAGGGTTGGGTTTAAGTTTAGGGATAGAGGTAGGGTTAGTTTAGGTTTTGGATTAGGGTTAGGTATAGCGTTAGGTTTAGGGAATGGTTTCAGGGTTAGTGTTAGGGTTAGCATTAGGCTTAGGGTTAGGGTTAGGTTTAGGATTAGAGTTATGTTTTGGGTAAGGTTTCACCATTTGTCTCAGGGTTAATGATAGAGTTAGCGTTATGATAAACTTATGGTAAGTGTTTCACTAGGGTTTGGTTTAAGTTTAGGTTTTGTGTTAGGGTTAGGGTTAGTATTAATTTCAAGCTTAGGTTTAGGGTTAGGGTTAGGGTAAGGGTGAGGGTTAGGATTAGAGTAGGCTCAGGATCCGGGTTAGGATTAGTGTTAGGTTTAGGTGTAGTGTATGGTTTAGGGTTAGGGTTAGAGTTAGGTTAGGGTTAAGTTAAGGATAGAGTTAGTTTCAGGGTTAGGGATAGGGTAAGGGTCCAGGTTAGGGTTAGGGATAATTTTAGGGTTCCAGTTAGGGTTAGGGGTATGTTTGGGGTTATATTGTTGTTAGAAATAGGATTACAGTTAGAGTTGGGCTTAGAGTAGTTATCAGTGTTAGGGTTAGGTTTAGTGTTACGGTGATGGTGACCTAACGGGTTGGGGTTGGGTTAGGGTTAGGTTAGTTTTAGGGTTTAGGTTAGGGTTAAGGTTTTGGTTTAGGAGTAGGGTAAAGGTTAGAGTTATGGTTAAGGTTAGGTTGAGGGTTAGAGTTAGCTTTAGGATTAGAAGTAGGTTTGTGGTTATGGTTATCATTAGGCTTATGGAAATGGTAAGGTTTAGTGCTTTTGGTTGGCATTAAGGTAGTGTTTTGGTTAGGGTTTGGGATAATTTTAATGTTAGGATCAGGGTTACTGTCATGATTTGAGTTAGTTTTAGGATTAGGGTTAGAGATTTCATTAAGGTTAGGGTTAGAGTAACAGATAGGGTAGGATTGGGGTTGGGGTATATTTATGTTTAGGGTTCAAGCTTATGGTTGTTGTGAAGTTTAAGGTTAGGTATAGGCTTAGGGTTAGGATTAAACTTGGTGACATTACGTTTAATGTTAGGATAAGGTTAGAATTAGGGTTTGGTGTAGGGCGAGGCTTGGGTTTTGATTAGGGTTAGGGTTAAATTTAGGGTTAGGTCAGGTTCAGATTAGTGTTTGGGCTAGGGTTAGGGCAAGGGTTACGGTTAGGGTTATGTTTAGGGTCATGTTTAAGAATAGTGTTAGGATTAGGGTTACATTTGTGTTTTGGGTTAGTTTTAGGTAGAGGGTTAGGGTTAGGTTTAACATTCATGTTAGGATTAGGTATAAGGTTAGGGATAGCATTAGATTTAGGATACAGTTAGGGATACAATTAGGTTTAGAGTTAGAATTAGGGTTATAGTTAGGATTACAGTTAGGGTTAAGATTATGGAAAGGATTAGGTTTAGGATTAGGGTTAGGGTTAGAGTTAGAGTTAGGGTGAGGTTTAGGGTTATAATTAGGTGTCATTTAGGGTTAGGATTAGGGGTAGGGTTAGGGTTTGGATTAACTTTAGTATAAGTTTTAGGGTTAAAATTAAGGTAAAGTTTAAACTGAATGATAGGTTAGGGTAGGGTTAGGGTTAAGGTTTGGATTAGTTTTACTGAGTAGGAAAGGCATAGTGTTGTAGTTGGCATTAGGGTTAGGGTTAGGGTTAGGGTTAATGATAAGTTTAGTGATAGATTTCTGCATAGGTTTGGGGTTAGGGGTAGGGTTATGTCTAAGTTTATGTTTCAGGTTAGAGTTAGGGTTTTAGGTAGATTTAGGGTTATAGTTATATTTAGGGTTGGGGTTAGGTTTAGCATTGGGTTAAGGTTAGGTTAGGGTTAGGGTTAGAGCTAAGGTTAGGTTTAGGGTGTGGGATAGAGTTAGGGTTATGTTTAGGGTTATGTTTATGGTTAGTCTTAAGTATAGGGTTAGGGTTAGGGTTAGAGTTAGGGTTAGAGTGAAGTTTAGGGTTAGGGTTAGGGTTATGAATAGACTTAGGGTGAGGGATAGGTTTAGGTATTGTTTAGGTTAAGGTTACTGTTAGGGTTACACTTATTGTTAGATTTAAGTAGAGAGCCAGAGTTAGAGTTAGGGTTAGGTTTAGGGTTAGGGTTAGGGATAGGGTTGAGTTAGGGTTAGGGTGAGGGTTAGGGTTAGGGTAATGTTTAGGGTTAGGGTTAAGGATAGACTTAGGGTTAGGGATAGGTCTAGGTATAAGTTAAGATTATTTTTAGGGTTACACTTAGCATTAAGTTTAAGTTTAGGGTAATGGTTAGGGGTTCATTTAGGGTTAGGTTTAGGATTTCACTTAGCATTAGGATTAAGTTTTGGGTTGCAGTTAGGGTTTCATTTAGGGTTAGGGTTAGGGTTATGGTTAGGGCTAGGAATAGGTTTAGGTTTATGGATAGGGTTAGGGTTAGTTTCAGTATTAGGGATAGGGTATGGGTTAGAGTGAGGCTTAGGGATAGTGTTTTGGTTAGATTAGGGTTAGGTTTAGGGTTCTGGTTAGGGATAGGGTTAGGTATAGGTTTAGAAGTAGGGTAAGGCTTAGGGTTAGGGTGAAGGTTAGGGTAAAGGTTAGGGATAGGTTAACATTTAGGGTTAGTGTTAAGGTTAGCGTTATGGTCAGTTTTAGGGTTTGGGTTAGGTTATGGTTAGGGATAGGGTTATGGTTTGGGATAGGTTTAGTGTCAGGGTTAGGGGTACCATTATGGTTTGGATTCGTTTTTGGATTAGGGTTAGGGTTAGGGTTAGGGTAAGACTTAGGGTAAGGTTAGGGTAGGGTTAGGGTTAGGGGTATGTCTGTTTGGAGTTAGAGTTAGGGTTATGGTTAAGGATAAGGTTAGGGACATGTTTAGGGTTAGGGTTAGGGTTGGGGCAATGATATGTTTAGAGATGGGTTACGTTAGGTTTAGGTTTTGGGTTAGGGTGAGGGTTAGGTTTAGGGTTAGGATTAGGTTTAGGGTTTGGTTAGAGTTATGGTTAGGTTTAGGAGTAAGGTAAGGTTTAGAGTTAGGGTTAGAGTCAGGTTAGGTTTTGGGTAAATGTCAGGGCTAGGGTTAGGGCAAGGTTTAGGGTTAGGGTTAGGGTTAGGTTTACAAATAAATTTAGGGTGAGGTATAGGTTTAGGGATAATGTTAGGTTAAGGATACTGTTAGGGTTATGCTTGTTGTTAGGTGTAAGTTTAGTGTTGGGTTTAGGTTTAGGGTTAGGGTTAGGGTTAGGGTAAGGGTTAAGGTTCAGTTTAGGCTTAGTTTAGGGTTAGGGTTGGTGTTAGGGTTTGGTTGAGGTTTACTGTAAGTTTTAGGGTTAGAGTTAGGGTAAGGTTTAGGGTAAGTGATTGGTTTAGGGTAGGGTCAGTTTTAGGCCTGAGGTTAGGGTTTATGTTAGTTTAGGGTTCTGTTTTAGGTTAGGGCTATGTTTTTGGTAAGGTTTAGTTTAGGGTTAGGTTTAGGGTTGGGTTTGGGTTTGGTTAGCATTAGGGATAGGGTTAGGGCAAGGGTTAGGGGTGTGTTTATGTTTAGTTTTAGGGTTAGGGTTAAGGTTAAAGTTAGGGATATGTTCAGGGTTAGGTTAGGCATAGGGTCCGTGTTAGGTGAGGATTAGTGTAAGTGTAAAGGTTAGGGTTAGTGTTAGGGTTAGGGTTAGAGTTAGGGCTAGGGTTAGGTTTAAGGTTTAGGCTAGGGTTAGGGTTGGGTTAAGTTTAGAGTTATGGTTAGGTATAGATTTAGGGATAGTATAAGGTAAAGTATATGGTTAGGGTTAGGGTTAGGGTTAGGGTTAGAGTGAGGATTATCTGGAGGGTTTTGGTTAGGGTTAAGGTAGGTTAAGTTAGGGTTAAGTTTAGTGGTAGGATTAGTATTAAGTTTAGGAGTAGTGTAAGGTTCAGATTTAAGGATAGTGTTATGGATAGGTTTATGATTCAAAGTTAGTGTTTGGGTTAGGGTTACAGTGAGTCTTAGGGTTTGGGTTAGGGTTGTGGTTAGGGTTTGGAATAGGTTTATTTTAGGTTTAAGGTTACTCTTAAGGCTTGGGTTAGTTTTAGGATTAAGGTTAGAGTTGGGGATATGATTAGGGATAGTGTTAGGTTAAGGTTACTGCTAGGGTTATGATTATGGTTACGGCTTAATGATAGAGTTAGGTGTAAGGATAGGATTAGGATAGCTAATGTTACTATTAGGGATTTTCTTTGGTTTAGGTTTAAGGGTTAGGTTTAGGGTTAGGGTTAGGATTAGGGTTAGGTTTAGGGACAGGATTAGGTTTATGTTTAGGGTTAGGATTAGTTTCAGTGTTAGGGTTAGGGTTAGGATTAGAGTGAGGGTGAGCATGAGGGTGAAGGTGAAGGTTAGGGTGAAGGTAGGGTGAGGGTGAGGGTTAGGGTTAAGTTAGGGTTCTGGTTAGGTTTAGGGTTAGGATTAGGATTAGGTTTAGAAATAAAGTAAGGTTTAGAGTTAGGGTTAGGGTTAAGCTTAGTGTTAGAGATAGGTTTGTAGTTAGGGTTAATGTTAGTGTTAGAGTTACAGTTAGGTTTAGGGTTTGGGTTACAGTTATGTTTAGGGTATGGGATAGGCTTAGTGTTAGGATTAGGGTTACTGTTATGTTTTTGGTTAGTTTTAGGATTGGGTATACGGTTCACGTTAGAGTTAGGGTTAGGGAATGTTTAGGATAGGTTTAGGGTTAGGGGTATGTTTACATTTAGGGTCAGAGTTAGGGTTAAGGTTAAGGTTAGGGGTAGTTTTGGCGTTAGGTTAGGGTTATGGGTAATATTAGGTTTAGAGTTAGGTTAGGCCAGGGGGAGGGATTGGGTTAGGGTGTGAATTAGAGTTAGTGTTAGGGTTACGGTTAGGGTTAGGGTTTGGTAAGTGATTGGGTTAGGGTCAGGGTCAGATTAGGGTTTGGGTTAGTGTTAGGGCTAGGGTTAGGTAAGGGTTAGGATTAATTTAAGGTTATGTTCAGGGTTAGATTTAGGGTTAGGGTTACATTTACATTTAGGTTTATGGTTAGGGTTAGGGTTAGGATTAGGATTAGGGTTAAGAATAGGTTGAGGGATACGGTTAGAGTTAGGGTCACGGTTATGGCTATGGTTAGGTTTAGGGTTAGAATTAGGGTTACCTTTAAGGTTATAGTTAGGGTTAGTGTTAGATATAGGTTTTGGTTAGGATTAGGGTTAGGGTTAGGGTTAGGTTGAGGGTGTGGGTGAGGGTCAAGGTTAAGGTTAGGGTTAGGCTTCATTTAGGGTTAGGGTTAGAGTTAGGGTTAGGGTTAGGGTTTGGTTTATGTTTAGTGTAAGTTTTAGGGTTAGGATTGGGGTAAGGTTTAGGCTGAGTGATAGGTTTAAGGTAGGGTTAGGTTTAGAGCTTGGGTTAGGGTTAGGGTTATATTTAGCATTCTGTTTCAGTTTAGGGTTAGGGTTTTGGTAAGATTTAGGGTTAGAGTTAGGTTTCAGGTTGGGTTAGGGTTAGGTTAGGGTTAAGGCAAGGGTTAGGGTGTGTGTTGCTGTTTAGGTGGACCTCCCTCCCACTGTGGGGGCAGGGGATGAGTAGGCGTGGAGTCAATGACACAGACACCAGGAAACAAACTGGGCAGTCTTCCAGTAAGCTCGTTTATTGTGAACAAAGGCCTGCCTTATATACCCGCTTCCCAGTCCCCATTGGTTCCCAGTGTACCAGTGTCCAGTTGTCACTCTCCCATTGGTGTTGTGACCTCATTGTCAGTCTCTAGGTCTCCAGGCAGATTTTAGGTTGGCTACTTCTGTGGGTGAGACCAGGAACTGCCTCGCACATGCTCTGTTTGTCAGGCGGGCCTTCCTCCTACAATCCACCCTTTTTTGTTTTAACATGGGCATCCTCTGGAGAGGCAGTGACTAACTGTCCTCTTATATGAGTGACACCGTAGAAGCTGCATCTGTCTTAGGTTGTCCTCCACACATGTAGGCCTTACCTGTCATTGGAGCGTGCATCTGGCCCCATGCCCGTCCCGTCTTAGGTTGGTCTACCATGGGAGGATCTTACCCATCATTGATTAACAGCTTTATTCATGCTGTGTGGATAGGAGGTATGCCTGGATGGTGGGCTCGTTTTTTAGGAGGTGACATTGTCTAAATAAGAGACCCATGTGTGCACCACTTGTGGGGGTGGCCCTTTGTCCGGCTGCTGCAGGGCCATGAGAATCTGGAGAGTTGTTTTGGAGACTGGTCATTATTTGCGGATCTGCTGGAATAGACACTTAAGCAACAGTAGTAATATAATAGCAATTCCTCCCAAAATAATCCAAGTAAACATCCAAGAAAGGTTTAGGAGTCCCTTAATATTAATACAAACCTGTTGAAAGAAGGTGGTTTCTAGTTTTATTGGGAGTGATTTGGGTATAGTTAAGGCTAATGATGTTTTGGCTCAATTGCATGGAAAAATATTTGAAGGCTACTGACCAAGGGTCCTGAATATTATCGGCTAGCTATTGTCTGGCCAGTGTGATATTTGATACCTGATATGGGGTCAGGCAAAGATTTTGAAACCGTGGATTGCAATTGCTCATAGCCAGCAAGAAGAGTGTCTGCACTTCTTCCTCAAGTAGATTGATCTGTTGCTGAAGGACCATGATAGCCCTTTCAAAATGATTGTTAAGGAGCTGTTGGGTCTGAAGGGCCTAGGCTGATGCCTTTATCGCATCATTTAATGCCGTGGCTGTTGCCCCAGTTTGTATTAAGGCCATCATGGCTGCTGTGCCCCCAGCAATCGCTGCTAATATGGCTGTTGTGGTTGCAATGGTAATTCCAAAGTCCCTCTTAGTTCTTGTTAGTTCTATTAATGTAATTTGATGGTAATGAGAAGAATGCCTCACCAGTACCCAGACAAGGGAGGGGAGTCACATAATCACTCCATGCTGACCCCAAGATGTCTTCCAACAGGCGCTCAGGAGGCAAGTGACCTCAGAGAAGTTTAGGCTAGCATTAGAGGAATTAGTGATAACAAAGAAGAAGGGAGTATGCAAACTGGTGTCTTTTTAAACTTAATGTGTGAGGCTGTTGTAACGGTCAGATTAGACCAATTACTGGTGGCAGCAAAGGTCCCATTGGAAAGGTGGGCAGACTTTAGGAAGAGAAAGGGATGGTAGTCAAGGCAGGCATTTGGTCCACATAGGCACCAGTCCCGAATATAGGGATATGGCAGTTATGCATTGAATATTTGGTGAATAGATGGCGGCCCCTGGGAGGCGGTCCCCAGAGATCCAAATTAGTGAGGTGATAGGCATATGAAGAGGCAAAGCAATATTGCCAAAGTGGATGGTCGTATAGGACATTATCTTCCTTGGGGGGGCAGAGTGGGGAACAGTCTGGGCAGGCAGTAGTAGAATGGGTGCTATTGGTGATACTCTGAGGAGCCATGGCATAGAAATTGAGGAAGGTTCCTGAAAAATTTCCACCTCTGCTCTCCTCAGTAACAGAGTCATCCCAGCCTTGCTGTGGGGTGGCTAGCAGTCCCCAGGACCCTCCAGTCTCCTCACCTTCAGCACCAAAGTTGGTGAAATTTTTTCTTACCAAACTTATACATGGGCCATTAGTGGCATTGACATCAAAGCAGAGAGTATTGGTAAGGTTCCAATTTCCTGAGGTTAAGGTAACCATTGAGGAAATAGTCATGTGGGGAAGATGTAAAGAGGTATTAGGTGGAAAAATGGCTGGGAAGAGAGGGGAAGTAATATCAACCATCATGAGAATTGGTAGGAGGGGAACCAGGGCCCTGAGGTCAAGAGAGGTACTTGCTGTTATGCTGAGCAGTAGGAATCCGGCAGTGAAGTTGGTCTGTGGCAGGCTTTACATCTCGCTTGGGAAGCCATATTGGTTTAGGCTGATCCTGTGGGAAAATACAAGCATATCCTCACCCTTGCATTAATAGGGTGGGCAGGTGGTTACCAAACATGGGTGGCTGGATCTCTCCATCTTACCAGGGGGGGCTTGAGGGTGTCTTGGTGGCACAGCTCAATGTTTATATGTGGGGCTGTAACCCTTATCATAAAACGAGAGAAAATTGAGACAGAACAGGGCTTTGATTACTGCCAAGTGTGGGTCACTTTTTGCCTCAGAGGAGACTTTTATCAATTTTTGTTTTAGGGACTGATTTGCCCTTTCAATAATGGCTTAGCTCTGGGGATTATGTAATATTCCATGAGTATGTCAGATTCTCATGGAAGATAAGAATTGTATCATTTTGGGGGAAGTATTCACTGGCCCGTTATCAGTTTTTATTTCCCATGGGACTCCCATAACCATCATAGATGCCTTAATGGCTTTGATGGTATGAGAGGTGGTCTCTCCTGTCATGCCCAGTGCATGTATATATCCCGAACATGTGTCTATAGTCACGTGGATATATTTAAGCCTGCCAAACCTGGGGAAATGTGTAAAATCCATTTGCCAAAGCCCATTTGGCATCAATCTGTGGAGGTTGATGCCCAGACGATTAAGTGGGCCGATAGGGGCAAGAGGAGCACAGGTAGTGCATGTGCAGCATACGTGTTTACATTGGGATATAGTAAGCTCAGGTAAGACTTTTTTCATATTGTAGGGAGACAGGTGAAATTGTTGGTGTAGAAGTTTAGCCAGCTCAAGTAAGGGAAAATCTGCAAATAAGATCATGTGGTCTATGGCAGCATTTCCTTTGTTCAAGGGGCCTGGAAGGTTAGAATGTGACCTTATATGGGAAATATAACAAGGAGCCTGTCTATTTTCCAAGAGGAATTGTAATGGCCATCATGGTCATGGACACCGAGTTGGGGTCGTCCCTGATTCGGGAGAAGGGTAATGCTTTACAGGCCTGTACAGCATATCCACTGTCTGAGAAGATATTAATGGGGATGGTCTGCAATTTCTGTAATACCACCAAAATGGCCGAGAGCTCCCCCAACTGGACTGAGCCAGGATTTAGATTTTTTATAACAAGATCTCTGCAGTTTTCCTGTTGAATGAGAACCCCAAAGTACTTTCTATTGGCATCTGTAAATGCCAAGGGTGCCAGGGGGAATGGAGCAGAGGAAGGGCAGGAGTGAGTGGGCAGTATCAAGGGCAGAGACCGGAGGGCTGAGAGGACTTGGTCGCTTGGATAGTGGCAATCAAAGTCTCCCGGGAATCCCACCGTCATGTTTTGAAACAAAAGGGAATCTGCCTATAGGGATTGGGATTAGAGGAGAGAGAAGGGGAGAATAATCTGGTCAGGTTCTTTATTGAAGATTCTCCTGAAAGTCTTGCATAATTTGATGGCTAGGCCAAAGCAAATATCGAAGTAGGAGGTTACCTTATGTAGGTTGGACCAGGAGAAGTGAACCCAAAGCAGTGGTTTTCTCTGATATAGGGATCCTAAGACCCCTTCCTGTGTTTGTGGACCAGGGCCAAAAAGGGTAAAGAAGGGTCATAGCAATCTAGCAAAACCTGATATAGCTGTTGTGATATATCCTCGAGGAGCAAGGAAGCCTTTGGTGGAAGGACGATTTTGTCAGGGGGATGTTTATGACCTTCCAAGAGGGTGAAAAGTGTGTGTAATTTCTTATCAGGAATAGAAAGATATTGTTTTAACCAATTAATGGTTCCACACAATTCTTGGAACTTAACGAGCGAATAGACAGGCTTGACCACGATTTTAGGGGAGATTGGTTGTATATGATCAGTTATCTTATAGCTGAGAAAGGAAAAGGGGGAAAGCTTTTGTAGTTTCTCGTGGGCAACGGGGAGGCCAGCAGCTTTGAAACGAGACATGATAATATTGAAAATATTATTGAGGGCATGAAGAGAGTGGTGGGCAATAAGAATGTCATCCATATAATGAATTAAGAGGACTGAGGTACAAAGGTCCTGGAGGATGGATAAGATGTATAAATGGAATATGGTAGGACTATTTTTCATTCCTTGAGGAAGGACTTTCCAGTGATACCTCTGTGCAAGACTATGGAAGTTAGGCTCCCATAGCGTGAAGGCAAACTTTTCCCTATCGTCAGGATGCAATGGGATGTTAAAGAAGCAATCCTTAAGGTCAACAACTATTACATTATACTCAAATGGAATAGCTTGTGGATGTGGTAGGCCTGCCTGGGGGGGGTACCCATTTTTTTCATATTGGCATTAATTGCTTGCAGGTCTTGTAATAGTCTATACTTGCCTGAATATTTTGCGATAACAAAGACAGAGGTGTTATACGGGCTTAGGGAGGCCTCTATGTGTCCCAACCTGAGCTGTTCCTCCACCAGATTTTTAAGGATAGAGAGTTTAGGTTCAGTGATAGTCCACTGTCCAACCCATATTGGGGCATCAGAGAGCCAGGAAAGGGGGACAGGTTGGAGCTCTCTGGGACAAACAGTGGCCTTTAGGATTGGGGGTGGTTTTTGCAAGGTTTATCCATGCTCCATGTAGGGCACAGTACAGAGGGATCTATGAATTCATTGAGCATGGCTCTATCATTTGTCGTGAGCAGTACCCCCATATCTTCCAAGACATCCTTGCCCAAGAGTGTCCGGGGGATGTCTGAAATAAGTGTCTTGAGGGAGCCCTTTACCCCGTCCAAGTCTTGCCATTGAATGTGGTGTTTGGCTGTTTTATAGGGTTGCTTGCCTCCCACTCCCATTATTTTGGGGCCTGGGACTAATTTCCAATGTGTGAATTGTAAGGATGTGGACTCTGTCAGGATTGTGATGTCTGCTCTGGTATCAGTCAGGCTTTTGATGGGCACACCGTCCAGATATATTGTCATGAGGGGTGAATGGTGGAATATGGGGACAGTCCATAGGGCCAAAGGCTTAATGGATTTAACAAATTTAGTGGGAGGTGGGGGGTGTCTACCCTCTTACTTGCAGGGCTGAGGGTTGCCCTGTGGGAAGTTCAAATTGTTCTTGGGGGTAGAACAGCAATCGTGTGCCCAGTGAAAGCCTTTCTGACATTTGGGGCACTTGGTCCTCGGCCTTCCTTTGGGGAAATCTCGCCTCAAATGACCTGGGTCACCACATACCCAGCAGCACCTATCAGGTGGATCTCAGGGGTGAGCGGAATCTCGAGTGTCATGGTCTGCAAGCAGTGCAGAAAGTGATGCTGTGAGGGCTTGAATGGGGCCCTGATTGTCGTCAAGGTCTCTGGCAGCATTAATCCATCTATTTAGGGACTCTATGTGTACAGGAGCCACAGCATTCCTGGTCATGGTGTTAAGACCTTCCCAGGCTAATTGTTTGATGATGAGATCCTGATTAGGGCCAGCATGTATGTGGTGCTGCACAGACACGGTGACTCTGGCAATAAAGTCTGTAAGGGGTTCAGACGGGCCTTGGATGAGATCTCTAAAATATATAGAGGAGTCAGCTGGTGTGCAATGTTTAAGGGTTTTTAAAGCTAAGTCTTGGACCATACCGAAATAATGTACGTTGCCCACTCTGGCTTGTGCACGGGGTTCATGTAGCCCCCATGACCCAGAAACGTATCCAAAGTTATGGGGATATTATTGGCACGGTTGAATTTGAGCTGTTCCTCTGCGGCACCCTGGTAGGCCGCACACCAGCTCAGGAATATAGGAGGTGGCAGAACTGCTTTGAGGAGGTGATACCAATCATAGTGGGTCTGGAGAACGTTGCTCCATTAGATAAGTATTTGCTCAAAATATGGAGAGTCGGGGCTACTCTCATTACAGGCCTTGCAGATTAGTGAGAGATCAGTTGTGAACATGGGAATCCATGGTCTAACCGCGGTGTTGGGGCCCATGTTGACAGCAAAGACATCTTTGGGGAGTCTGAATTATAGGGGGGAATGTGGGGATTTGGAAATGGTATCGGGTCTTAGGATGGGTTGGATGGAGCAGGAATCAGAAGTGAGGCTTAGGGCTGATTGTCCTGCCAAGGGTACTGGGATTTGGGCTGCATGAGATCACTTCAGGGGTACATAGGGGGAGGGGTTCCTGCTGTGAGGGCCAAAGACAGTGGAGGAGAGGAAATTTATCTAGGAGGTTTCTGAGGTGCAGTGTCAGTATTGTTTTCTTGGTCCTTACATCTACATTGTCAGGGAGAGTTGGGAGAGCCTGAATGGAAAGACTAAGCATTTTTTGCTCCTGACAGTGGTCATTAAAGGACCTCAGGATGTCTTCTGTGCTAAATGATTTAATGCTGCTGAGGATGCCTAATAAGATCGGGACAAACAGAGCAGGGGGAGTTCTGCCTTCCTGAGCCTCCTGTTTTCTCGAGAGAAAAAGGACTCTCATCCACATCTCAGGATCCCACACGTTCTCAGGGGAGATCCATTGGGGCGAGGAGTGAAGCCTCAGACCAAAACTCCTCAAGGTCATTTCTTTTTACTTTAATCCTACAGGAGATTAGCAGAGATTTTAGGGCCAAAATTTGAGGTTCCTTGCAGTGGGATGGAAGTTTCTCATGATGGGGAAGGGTATAGACAGACTGGGCAAGAGAAGCTAAAGAAGTGAAACCCTTGCTGAGAAAGGAAACTTTCCAACCTGATGATAGGCGGGAGGGGATTTCACAGTCTTGAGTCACGGAGAACCTGCCTGCAAATTTAAGAGACCGGCCACCGCCCTAAGGGCTCTTAACTGGTGATTGCATTACAGGGTTGACCAGTGAACTACAAGTGAAAGTAAAAGAGACAAGGAGGAAAGAGCAGTGTTTTGGAACCAGGTGAGAGTGCTTTGTGGGGGACTTCCATGGTTCGTTAGGCCACGGCCGTGTGCCCACACAATGTCTCTGGTCATGGAACAAACTGTTGGGAGGGTGTTCGTGATTCCATCTCCTAGATGGTCAGTCCTTATGTGGAGACACCAGGCGAACCAATTTTCAGAGTGTATGTGCCCTATAGATGGACAAAGAAGGAAAATGAGAGAGGGCCCTCGGTCACTCACCAGACCTAGGGCAAAGAACAAAGAACAGAAAGGGGCCTACTCACCAAAGAAAACAGCCAAAGGGGACCCAATGGAGAGTCGGACGAAGAGGACGGTGGGATCAATTGGCAAGGCAATCTGGGCAGCAACGAGGAAAACCAAAAAGAAAGAAAAATGCCGCAACAAAAGAGGCAATTAGAGTAAAGATGCCCAGGACCAGGTAGAAGTCCATTTAGCCACTTAAGGTGCCAGTTGTTGCTGGCCTGGAGTCAATGACACAGACACTGGGAAACAAACTGGGCGGTCTGCCAGTAAGCTGGTTTATTGTGAACAAAAGGCTGCCTTATATACCTGTTTCCCAGTCCCCATTGGTTCCCAGTGTCCCAGTGTCCAGTTGTCACTCTCCCACTGGTGCTGTGATCTCGTTGTCAGTCTCTAGGTCACCAGGCAGATTTTAGGTTGGCTACTTCTGTGGCTGAGACCAGAAACTACCTCGCACATGTGCCATTTGTCAGGCAGGCCTTCCTCCTGCAGGTGTGGATTAGGGTTAGGGTTTTTTTAGGGTTATGTTTAGGGTTAGGTTCAGGGTTAGGTTTAGGATTAGGGTTCTGGTTAGGTTCAGGATTAGGGTTAGAGTTAAAAATAGAGTTAGGGTTATGGATAGGTTTAGGGATAGTATTGGGTTAAGGTTACTGTTAGGATTACGTTTATTGTTAGGTTTAAGTTCAGGGTTAGGGTAAGGGTTAAGGATAGTGTTTGGGTTAAGGTTAAGGATAGAGTTAGGGTTATGAATAGGGTTAAGGATACTGTTAGATTAAGGTTACTGATAGTGTTAATTTGGGACTACTGTTAAGGAGAGACTAAGGAATAAGTACAGGTTTAGGGATAGTGTTAGGTTAAGATTACTGTTAGGGTTATGCTTTGGGTTAGGTTTAGGGTTAGGGTTACATTTGGTGTCGGGAGCCGCTAATCATTGAGCTGTTGGCAGCCTCGTTTACTGAGTTTGTGTCATGCAAACCAGTACTTAACCTACCCATTCAGGAGGAAGGTGTTTCTGGAGAGCCTCACAATACCTGACCTTGAGGCAATAGTGGTAAACGAAAAGATTAAGGAAGCCTTTGATCTGACCGCTCCCTGACCCTCAGATACAGGTGGGGAAAAACAGCTCTTGTAACTAATTGAGTTCTTCTGTATAAAAAGGGAGAGCTGAAATAAACAGGGGCTGCAGTATTCACTGTTAGTCCTCCCAAGCATCTTTTCTGTCTCCTTTTCTTTCTTTCAATCCTCACTCCCCCTTTCAGGTACTGTCCATTTTGGCCAGCTAGCACCAGCAAGTGGTGCCTGAACAGGGACCTGAAAAGTAGGGGATAAAGTGAAGGACACCGCTGGAGAAGTTAAGTGAGTGCACTCGGTACAATTGAGGAGTGGTGAGTATTTATCTTGGGAGAAGATGCGGCGAGGAAACAGTCGCTCAGTTTTTGTAAGGAATATACTTGGGGCCCTAGGAGCAAAGGCTGAGACTGAAGAGGAGAATCCCATAAGCTATGGCTGGGACAAAAGTGAAACCAAACCTTCCGCTCCACAAGAACCAGATCAACCCTATTATGAGGACCCCCGTCT
>NW_008340639.1:503099-506340 GCF_000622305.1 Nannospalax galili
GTTGAGTATGATCAGGAGAAGTGTCCTGATCACTGGAAAATTAAGCAATTAAGGACAGAGTTAGATGCTGTGAAGAAGGAACTGTTAAAGAACAAGGAGCAAAGAATTAGGACCACCCCAACACCCCCTCCGAAGGCTGTTGCGCCTCCCATGATTGCCATGGCTCAGGAGCCTTCAGCAGGAATCTGGTACCCGCTTAGAACCATGCAATCTCCATTACAACAGGCCATTAGGGCCGTGGCAGAGAGAGGAGAGTCAGTGCATGGATTTCAAGTCTTCACAGTTTCTGAGCAAGTTGATCAGCAGGGCAACAGGGTGCGGTCTCACGCACCTGTGCCTTTTAAGCAGCTTAAGGAACTAAAGACTGCTTGTGCTCAGTATGGTCCCACTGCCCCTTTTACTCCGGCTTTGTTAGAATCCCTGTCCATGGATGCGCTTCCTCCTGGAGACTGGAAACACATGGCACGTGCTTGCCTTTCAGGTGGAGATTATCTGTTGTGGAAATCTGAGTATGAGGAACAGTGCCAGGTGATAGCAAACACTAATAGAGTGCAGAATATACCCATAGATTTTGATATGTTAGCTGGTGAAGGACAATATAGGGATATTGTTCAGCTGTTGCAGTATGATGTTGTGGCCTATGTGCAGATCAGTGCTGCAGCCAGAAGAGCCTGGTATAAACTGCCATCTAGTGGCAGGCAGATGGAGGATTTGTCTAAGATCAGGCAAGGCCCGGATGAGCCATATCAGGATTTCGTGGCTCGACTACTGCAAGCTGCCGGTCGCTTGCTGGGAGATAGTGAAGCAGGTTTACTTTTAGTGAAACAGCTTGTGTTTGAGAATACTAATGGACCCTGTAAAGCTGCTATTAGGCCTTTTAGAAAGAAAGGTGATTTATCAGACTATATAAGATTATGTTCTGATATTGGGTCATCTTACATCCAAGGAGTAGCCATGGCTGTGGCATTGCAGGGAAAGCCTATTCAGGAGGTATTTTTTCAACAAACAAAAGGGTCAAAAGGACGGGCGGCAGGGCCTGGGGGAAGCTGCTTCGGGTGTGGCCAGTAGGGGCATCAAGTGAAACAGTGCCCTGATAAGCAGAGAAAAGGTCAGAGAAACAAAGAGACAGGCTTATGTCCCCATTGTAAACGAGGGAAGCATTGGGCTAATGAATGCAAATCAAAAAGGGATGTTACGGGAAACTTGCTCCTGCAGGGAAATGGGGAGCAGGGCCAGCCCCAGGCCCCGAAACAATGTTATGGGGCACTCCAGACACTCGACCCCCAGCAGGGAAATCATTCAAGACCTCTTTAGGGCCACCCCAGAAAGCGCAGGACTGGACCTCAGTGCCTCCACCTACACAGTATTAACCCCTGACATGGGAATGCAAGCCATACCTACAGGAGTGTATGGGCCATTGCCAAAAGGAACGGTGGGATTAGTATTAGGAAGAAGTAGTGTCACCATGAAGGGAATTCTGGTAGCTCCTGGAGTGATAGATTCAGACTATTGAGGTGAAATCAAGATTATGACTCATTCCCCCTTAGGAATTGCTGTAATAGAGTCAGGACAAAGATTGGCACAATTGCTCCTACTCCCTCTGGTTCATTGTGGCAACAATAGTAAAAAGCAGCATAGAGGGACAGGTAATTTTGGTTCCTCTGATGTTTATTGGCTACAAGCTATTGGTCAGCAGCGACCTGAATTAGAGCTAATTATTAATGGGAAAAGATAGAAAGGACTTTTGGACACTGGGGCAGATGTATCTGTAACCTCAGAAGGACAATGGCCCTCAGCCTGGCCAAAGCATACCTCCATGACAAGTTTGCAGGGCATAGGGCAAAGTCAGAGTCCTGGTGCAATTGCTCCTGCTCCCTCTGGTTCACAGTGGCAACAATAGTAAAAATCAGCATAGGGGGGCAGGTAGTTTTGGTTCCTCTGATGTTTATTGGCTACAAGCTATTGGTCAACAATGACCTGAGTTGCATCTAATTATTAATGGGAAAAAATTTAAAGGACTTTTGGACACTGGGGAGGATGTATCTATAATCTCAGAAGGACAATGGCCTTCAGCCTGGCCAAAGCATACCTCCATGACAAGTTTGCACGGCATAGGGCAAAGTCAGAGTCCATATCGAAGTAGTGATGAGCTACATTGTAAGGACCTGGAGGGACATGAAGATTCCTTTACTCCCTACATTGTAAAGGGGCTGCCCATTAATCTTTGGGGGAGGGATGTGATGAGTAAGATGGGAGTCTATTTGTATAGTCCCAGTGAGCAAGTTTTGCAGCAAATGTTTAATTAAGTAATGCTTCCGCAAGCTGGATTGGGAAGAAATGGACAGGGAATTCAGGCACCATTACAAATGTGCCAAAAATTGAATACAAAAGGGCTAGGATATTTTTAACAGAGGCCATTCAACAACCTGCACCTCATGCTGATGCTGTAATATGGAAATCCAAAAAGCCAGTATAGATGGATCAATGGCCTCTTACCCAGGAAAAAACAATAGCTGCTGAGCAGTTAGTGCAGGAACAGCTTGATAGTGGACATATTGAACCTTCAAGTTCACCCTGGAATTCTCGTATTTTTCTGGTCAAGAAAAGGTCAGGTAAATGGAGATTGTTACAAGACTTGAGAGAAGTCAATAAAACAATGGAGTTGATGGGCACATTACAGCCAGGTTTGCCTATTCCTTCTGCTATTCCACAGGACACCTTTAAAATTATCTTGGACTTAAAAGATTGCTTTTACACTATTCCTTTGGCTCCTCAAGATTGTAAGAGATTTGCATTTAGTGTACCTTCCATAAATTTTAAGGAGCCCATGAAAAGATATCATTGGAAAGTTTTACCTCAAGGAATGGCCAACAGTCCTACCTTATGTCAAAAATTTGTAGCTCAGGCTATAGCACAGACTAGGTATCTATATCCTGAAGTATATATTATTCACTATCAAAATGTAGATTCATGGGCAATTGCATTTGCAAATTATATAGGTCAGATAGAGAATCATTATCCCAAGGATAAATTATTACAATTTGCTAATGTGCATGAGTTGGTATTTCCAAAGATAATTAAGGTTAGTCCCATCCCCCAGGCTATGTCGGTATTTACTGATGGTTCTTCTAATGGACACACAGCTTATGTGATTTATGGGCAAAGTTATTCTTTTCAAACTCCCCCTGATTCAGCACAGGTAGTGGAACTTTGCACTGTAGCTGCAGTGTTCCAGCTTCTG
>NW_008340639.1:507315-508599 GCF_000622305.1 Nannospalax galili
AGACAAGTGCAAAATAGTATTAAATCTAGAAAATATCCTTGCTATATAGGACATCTCAGAGCGCATAGTGGTCTTCCTGGACCCCTAGCTTTGGGAAATGCCTTGGCGGATGTAGCCACTCAGCTTATAGGATTGACTCATGTAGAGCAAGCTACAAATTCTCATGCCATTCATCACCAAAATAGCCAAAGTTTGAAAAAACAATTTCATATTACTAAGGAAGCTGCAAGACAAATTGTGTGACAATGCTCATCTTGTCCTGAAACACAAAGTAGTGGAAAAGAATGATGAGGCGGCAAACGTGGCTGATGATGATGATGTTCCCGCAAGTGATCTTGGCTGAGTTATACTGGACTTATGTTCCTGATCCACAATATTGCACCCCACAATATGGGAGGAAAAAGAGATAGTAATGACTGTGAATGACTCTTGGTTAATTGCTCAGCATGCTTCACAACACCTGATGATTATTTTGGATTGGGAAGTGGGTTGCCTATTTTGTTAAACAAAAATAAATCCGGGTGTGTACAAGTAGATGACTGTGTGCTTGTGGGACAAAGTGGATATTGTACCAATGTCAAAGAATTATTGCCAAGAGATAACAGAAAAAAAAATTCTCCACATTTCCACCCTGTAAGCAGCAGCAGATATCCTATGGTTTAGTGGGACTTGGCATGCTTTTCCTCCTGTCTTTGTTTTCATCTGGTGGCAGTAAAGTTATTTATGAAATCCTGTGGCAAGTCAAGGCAGCTGTGCATGATATGAGATTGAGCTCCCTCCCCTAACAGAGGCCGGTAGTCAAAGACGGGTAAGATCTTCTGGGAGAAAGTCAACCTAAGACAGGGCGTAGCTGATGGAAGCTACATGCCCATGATGGGTAAGGCTTTGCTCTAGCAGAAGACAACCTAAGACAGGCACAGTCCTCCTGTCCTAGATATAGCATAATCTGGGGTTATGAAAAATAAAGAAGGGGGAGATGTTGGGAGCTATTAATCCATTATGTACATTGAGCTGTGGCAGGCTTGTTTACTGAGTTTGTGTTTTGCACACCAGTACCTAATCTGCCAAATCAAGAGGAATGTGTTTATATGGTGGAGTTCACAACAAGTATCTGACTGCTCCTTGACCGTCAGAGACAGGTGGAAAAACAGCTGTTGAAGCTAATTGAGTTAAGCAAATGGTGGTTAGCTCTAATGTCCTACTGTATAAAAAGGCAGAGCTAAAATAAACCGGGGCTGCAGTCTCTACTGACAGTCCTCCCAAGTATCTTTTCTGTCTCTTGTT
>NW_008340639.1:509482-518137 GCF_000622305.1 Nannospalax galili
GCATGACTCTTGGTTAATTGCTCAGCCTGTTTTAAAATGCCTGATTATTCTGGATTGGGAAGCAGGTTGCCTGTTTGTTTTGTTAAAAATAATAAGTCCAGGTGTGTACAAGTAGATGACTGTGTGCTTGTGGGACAAAGTGGATACTGTACCAATGTCAAAGTGTCATTGCCAAGAGATAATAGATTAAAAAAAGAAAATCTCCACAAACATTTCCACCCTGTAAGTAGCGGCAGATATTCTAAAAAAGTTGAGAGTCACTTTACCATTGTGGTCATGCTTTTCCTACTGTCTTTGTTTTCATCTTGTGGCAGTAAAGTTATTTATGCCTGTGGAAAGTCAAGGCAGCTGTGCATCACATGAGATTGAGCTCCCTCCCCTAACAGAGGCTGGTAGTCAAAGACGGGTAAGCTCTTCTGGGAGAAAGTCAACCTAAGACAGGGCGTAGCTGATGGAAGCTATGTGCCGATGATGGGTAAGGCTTTGCTCTGGCAGAAGACAACCTAAGACAGGCACGGTCCTTCTGTCCCAGATACAGCATAATCTGGGGTTATGAAAATAAAAAAGGAAGGGGGAGATGTTGGAAGCAGCTAATCATTGAGCTGTTGGCAGCCTCGTTTACTGAGTTTGTGTCATGCAAACCAGTACTTAACCTGCCCATTCAGGAGGAAGAAGTTTTCTGGAGAGCCTCACAATACCTGACCTTGAGGCAATAGTGGTAAACAAAAAGATTAAGGAAGCCTTTGATCTGACCGCTCCCTGACCCTCAGATACAGGTGGGGAAAAACAGCTGTTGTAACTAATTGAGTTCTTCCGTATAAAAAGGCAGAGTGGAAATAAACCGGGGCTGCAGTATTCACTGTTAGTCCTCCCAAGCATCTTTTCTGTCTCCTTTTCTTTCTTTCAATCCTCACTCCCCCTTTCAGGTACTGTCCATTTTGGCCAGCTGGCACCAGCAATTTGGGGTTACAGTTAGGGTTATGGGATAGGTTTAATTTTCTGTTTAGGGTTAGGGTTAGGGTTAGTTTCAGTATTAGGGTTAAGGTTAGATTTAGGGTGAGGGTGAGTGATATGGTTGGGTTTATGGTGAGGTTTAGAGTATGGTATGGTTAGGTTAGGGTTATGGTTAGGATTAGGGTTAGAATTAGAATTACAGTTAGGGTTACAGTTACGGTTAGGGTTAGATATAGGCTGAAGGTTAAGATTACCATTAGGGTTAGGGTTAGGGTCAGGGTTATGATGAGCATTATGTTTAGTTTAGCGTTAGGGTTAGTATTAGGGTTAGGGTGTGATTTAGGTTTAGTGTAAATTTTATGGTTAAGATTTTGGTAAAGTTTAGGGTGAGTGATAAGTTTAGGGTACGATTAGGGTTAGGGTTGGGGTTAAGGTTAGTGTTGTTTAGGGTTCTGTTTCAGGGTAGGGTTAGGGTTTTGGTTAGGTTTAGAGTTAGAGTTAGGTTGTGTGTTGGGTTAGGGGTAGGTTACAGTTAGGGTTGGGGCTAGGATTATGGTCAGGGTGTGGGATAGGGTTATGGTTTGGTTTAGGATTATGTTTAGGGTTACATTTAAGTTTAGGCTTATGTTTAGAGTTAGGGTTAGGGTTAGGGTTAACGTCATGGTTAGTGTTAGGGTTAGCATTAAGAATAACATTAGGTTTAGGGGTAAATTTAGGAATCGTGTTAGGTTTTGGTTACTGTTATGGTTACACTTAGGGTTAGGTTTAAGTTTAGGGTTAGGTTTAGGTTTAGGGCTACATTTAGTGTTAGGATTAGGGTTACTGTTAGGATTAGGGATAGGATTAGGTTTAGGTTTAGGGTTAGGGATAGGGTTAGTTTCAGTGTTAGGGTTAGGGTTAGGGTGAGGTTCATTGTTAAGGCTAGGTTTAGTGTTAAGTTAGGATTAGGTTAGAGTTAGATTTAGGGTTAGGGTTAAGGTTAGGGGGAGATTTAGGAGTAGTGTGAAGTTTAGTGGTAGGGACATGATTAGGAATAGGTTTAAAAACAGGTATATGGTAAAGGTTAGCATTAAGATTATGGTATGGTTTAGGTTTTGGGTAAGTATTACTGCTAGGGTTACGTTTAGGTTTTGGGATAGGTTTAGAGTTAGCATAAGGTTACCATTCTATTTTGGGTTAGGTTTAGGAATAGGGTTAGGATTAGTGTTAGGGTTAGGGTTAGGGTAAGGATTAAGTAAGAGTTAGGGTTAGGGGTATGTATATGTTTAGGGTTAGGATTAGGGTTAGGGTTAAGGTTAAGGTTACAGATATGTTTAGGGTTAGGATAAGGGTTAGGGGTAACATTAAGTTGAGGGTTAGGTTAAGGTTAGGCTTAGGGTTTGGTTGGGGTGATGGTTAGAGTTAGGGTTTGGTTAGGTTTAGTGTTAAGGTTAGGGTTAGGATAGTGTTCGTGTTAGTGTTTGTTAGTGTTAGTGTTAGTGTTAGGGCTAGGGTTAGGCCAGGGTTAAGGTTAGGGTTATGTTTAGGCTTACAGTTAGATTTAGCCTCTGTGTTAGGGTTATGTTTAGGTTAGGTTTAGGGTTAGGGTTAGGGTTACATTAGATTTAGGGTTACAGATATGGTTCAGGATAGGGTTTGAGTTATGGTTAGAGTTAGGGGTAGGGCTAAGGTTAGGTTTAGGGTTAGAAATAGGGTTACGGTTAGGGTTAGAGTTAGGGTTAGAGTTAGGGATAGATTTGGGTTTAGGATTCGAGTTTGGTTTAGGGTTAGGGTTAGGGTTAGGTTTAGGGTGAGGGTTAGTGTTAGAATTAGCTTAGTTTTGGGTTAAGTTTAGGGTAAGGATTTAGTTCAGGATTTGGTTTAAACCTAGTATAAGATTTAGGTTTAGAGTTAGGGGTAAGGTTTAGAGTGAGTGATAGGTGTTGGGTAAGGTTAGGGTTAGGGTTAAGGTTAGGGTTAGGATAAAGGCCTGGGTTAGGAATAAGGTTCTGGATCAGGTTAGTGTTAGAGTTAGGGTTAAGGATAGGTTTAGGGATAGGGCTGGGGTTAGGGCTGAGGATAGGTTTAGTGTTATGTTTATGTTTTTGTTTCAGGTTAGGCGTAAGGTTTAGTTTAGATTCACATTTATGGTTAGGATTTAGTTTATGTTCGGGTTAGGGTTACGTTAGGGTTACGGTTAGGGGTAGGCTTAGGTTTATGGTGTGGATTAGGGTCAGCGTTATGTTTAGGGTTATGTTTAGGGCTAGGGTTAGGTTTAGGATTAGGGTTAGTGTTAGGGTTAGTATTAGTTTTAGAGTATGACTGGTGTTAGGTTTAGAATTAGGGTTAGGGTTAGGGATATGGTTAGGTTTAGGGTTAGAATTAGAGTTTGGGTTAGGGTTAAGTATAGAGTTAGGGTTAGGGATTGGTTTATGGATGGTGTTAAGTTTACTGTTAGGGCTATGCTTACAGGTAGGTTTGAGTTTATGGTTAGGGTTATGGTTAGGATTAGAGTTAGGTTTTAGGGTTAGGGTTAGAGTTAGGAGTAAGGTTAGGGTTAGGGTTAGGATTAGAGTTAGGTTTAGGGTTAGGAGTAGGGTTAGGAGTAGGGTTAAAGATAGACTTAGGGTTAGGGATAGGTATAGGGATAGTGTTAGGTTAAGGTTACTGCTAGAACTATGCTTAGGTTTAGGGTTAAGAATAGAGTTATGGTTAGGGATAGATTTAGGTTTAGTGTTAAGTTTGCTGTTATGGTTACACTAATTGTTAGGTGTAAGTTTAGGGTTAGTGCTAGGGTTAGAGGTGGGTTTAGGGTTAGGATTACGGTTACAGTTAGGGCTAAGGTTAAGGATAGATTTAGGTTTAGGGATAGGTTTAGGGATAGTGTTAGGTTAAGGTTACTGCAAGAGTTACGCTTAGGCTTAGGGTTAAGAATAGAGTTAGGGTTAAGGATAGACTTAGGGTAGTGTTAGGTTAAGATTACTGCTAGGGATATGCTAATGGTTAGGTCTAAGTTAAGGTTTAGTTTTAGGGTTAGGGTTACATTTAGGGTTAGGGTCAGGTTATGGTTAGGGTTAGAGATAGGCTTAAGTTTACTCTTAGGGTTAGGGTTAGGTTTAAGGTTAGTTTCAGTGTTAGGGTTAGGTTTTGGGTTAAAGTGAGGGTGAGTGTGAGGATTAGGTTTATGGTTAGGGTTAGGGTTAGGTTACAGTTAGGATTAGGGGGTAGGGTAAGGTTTACAATTAGAGTTAGGGTTAGGGTTACGTTTAGGGTTAGGTTTAGGGTTAGGGTTACGGTTACAGTTAGGGATTGTGATAGATTTAGTGTTAGGGTTAAGGTTACTATTATGGTTTGGTTTAGTTTTAGAATTAGGGTTAGGGTTAGTATGAGGGTAGGGTTAGAAATAGGTTTAATTAGTGGGTAGGGTTAGGGTTAGAGTTTTGTTTAGGTTTATTGTAAGTTTCAGGGTTAGGATAAAGTTTAGAGTGAATGAAAAGTTTAGGGTAGGCTTAGGGTAGGTTTAGGTTTAGGGTTAGGGTTAGGGTTAGGGTTAGGGTTTGGTTTAAGGACAGAGTTAAGTTTAGGGATAGGTTGAGTTGTATTGTTAGGTTAAGGTTTCAATTAGGCTTATGCCTAGGGTTAGGGTTAAGGATAGAGTTAGGGTTAGGGATAGGCTTAGGGATAGTTTTAGGTTAAGGTTACTGTTAGGGGTACACTTAGGGTTAGGTTTAATAATGGGTTAGGTTTAGTGTTAGGGTTACATTTAGGGTTATATTAGGGATACAGTTATGGTTAGGGATAGGTTTAGGTTTATGGTTAGGGTTAGGGTTAGTGTGGGGGTGAAGGTGGGGGTTAGGGTTCCATTTAGGGTTAGGGTTAAGGTTAGCTTATCTTTAGGTTTAGGAGTAGGTTAAGGTTTAGAGTTAGGGTTAGGGTAAGTTTTAGAGTAGGATTATGGTTAGGTTATGGTTAGGTTTAGGGTTTGGGCTAGCGTTAGAGTTAGAGTGTATATAGGGTTAGGATTTTGTTTAGAGTTATATTTCAGGTTGTGGTTAGGGTTAGGCTTAGGTTTAGGGTTAGGATTAGTTTTAGGGTTTGGGTTTGTTTTAGCATTAGGGTTAGCATTATGATTACTGTTAGGGTTAGCATTAAGAATAGAGTTAGGTTTAGGGGTAGGTTTAGGGATAGTGTTAGGTTAGGGTTACTGCTAGGGTTACATTTAGGGTTAGGGTAAAGGATAGAGTTAGGGTTAGGAATAGATTAAGGAATAGTGTTAGGTCATGGTTACTATTAGGGTTATGCTTAGGGTTAGGTTTAAGTTGAGGGTTTGCATTATGGTTAGGGTTAGAGTTTGGGTTTAATTAGGGTTAGGGTTAAGCTTAAGGTTAAGTTAGGGTTTCGGGTTAGTGTTAGGGCTAGAGTTAAGACAAGGGTTAGGGTTACATTTAAAGTTATCTTTAGGGTTAGCGTTAGGGTTACGTTTAAGTTTAAGGTCAGGGTTAGGATTAGGTATAGGGTTCTGGTTAGATTTAGGTTTAGGCTTAAGGTTAAGGATAGGGTTAGGAGATAAGGTTAGAATTAGGGTTACAGTAAGGTTTACAGTTAGTTTTAGGGTTAGATTCAGCATTACTCTTAGGGTTACAGTTAGGGTTAGGTTTAGGGATAGGTTTACAGTTAGGATGAGGGTTTGGGTTAGGGTTATGGTGAGTGTGAAGTTTACAAATAGGTTTAGGCTTAATTTACGGTTATGGTTATGGTTAGGGTTAGGGTTTAGTTTAGATTTAGTGTAAGTTTTAGTGTTAGGGTTAGTGTAAGTCTTAAGGTGAGAAATAGGTTTATGGTAGGGTTACTGTTAGAGCTGGGGTGGGATTAGGGTTATTTTTAGGGTTCTCTTTTTGGTTATGGTTAAGTTTTTGGTGTTTTATGGTTATGGTTACGTTTAGGGTTGAGTTAGGGTTACATTACTGTTAGGGATAGGGTTAGGGCAAAGATTAGGAGTATGTTTACGTTTAGGGTTAGTGTTATGGTTTGGATTTGGGTTAAGGTTAAAGTTAGGGATATGTTTAGGGGTAGGTTATGCTTAGGGTTTGGGTTAGGTTAGGCTTAGTGTTTGTATTGGGTAAGGGTTAGTGTGTTAAGGTTACTGTTAGGGTTTGGTTAGGGTTAGGGTTAGGGTTAGGGTCAGGTTTGTGTTCATATTAGTGTTAGGGCTAGGGTTAAGGCAAGGGTTAGCATTAGGGCTAGGGTTAAGTTTAGGGTTATTTCTAGGGTTAGGGTTAGGGTTAAGGTTAGAGTTAGGGCTAGGCGTAGGTTTAGGGATAGTGTTAGGTTAACGTTACTGCTAGGGTTACGCTTAGGTTTAGGTTTACTTATAGACTTAGCATTAAGAATTTGTTTAGCTATAATGTTAGATTAAGGTTACTGTTAGGTTTACACTTAGAGTTAGGGTTAGGTTTAGGGTTACATTTAGGGTTGGGATTAGGGATACAGTTAGTGTTACGATGGGTATAGGTTTACTGTTAGGGTTACGGATAGGTTATGTTTAGGATTAGGGTTAGCCTTAGGTTTAGGGTTGTGGTGAGGGTTATGGTTAGGTTTAGGCTTAGTTTATGGTTATGGTTAGGATTATGGTTAGGGTTTGGTTTAGGTTTAGTGGAAGTTTTAGTGTTAGGGTTAGGGTAAGGTTTAGGGTAAGTGATAAATTGAGGATAGGTTTGGGATTAGGCCTGGGGTTAGGGTTATGGTTAAATTTAGGGTTCTGTTTCACGTTAGGTTTATGGTTCTGATTAGCTTTATGGTTAGGATTAGGTTTAGGGTTGGGTTAGCATTAGGTTGTGGTTACGGTTAGGGTTAGAGTTAGGGTTAGGGTTAGGGTTACAGTCAAGATTAGGTTTAGGAATATAGTTAGGGTTAGGGTTGGGGTTATATTAGGGTTAGGGTAAGTGTTACGGTTACGGTTAGGTTGAGGGTTAGAGTTACAGTTAGAGTTCAGTTTAGGGTTAGGGTTAGGGTTGGGGTTAGGATTGGGTTATGGAAAGGTTTAAGGTTAGGGTTTCATTAGGGTTAGTGTTATGGTGAGGGTTAGTGTCAGCGTTAGTGTTAGGTTTAACAATAGAATTAGGTTAGGGATAGGTTTAGGTATTGTGTTAGGTTAAGGTCACTGTTAGAATTACACTTATTGTTAGGTTTAAATTTAGGGTTAGTGTTATGCTTAGGATTAGGTTTACGGTTGTGTTAGGGTTAGGTTATGTTACAATTAGGGTTAGGGTTAGGTTTAGTGTTAGTATTATGGTTAAGATTAGGTTTAGGATTAGGGTTAAGTTTAGGGTTGGGTTAGATTGGGGTTTGGGTAAGGGGTAGGGTTACAGTTAGTTTAAGGGTTAAAGTTAGGGTTACATTAAGTTTAGGGTTAGGGTTAGGGTTGTGGTTAGGATTAGGTTTCTGGAAAGCTTAGCGTTAGGGTTAGGTAAGGGTTCAGTTCAGAGTTCAGGTTAGGGATAATTTTAGGGTTAGGTTTTAAGGCCAGGGATAGGGTTAGGATTAGGGTTACAGTTATGATTAGTTTAGGATTAGGGTTCAGGTTAGGGGCAGGGTTAAGGTTAGGTTTAGGGTTAGGGTAAGATTTAGGGTTAGGGTTAGGGTTAGGGTTAGGGTTAGAATATAGTTTAGGCATAGGTTTACAGTTAGGGTTATGGTTAGGATTATGGTTGGAGTTAAGGATTAGTAGGGTTGCTGTTAGCATTAGGATTTGTTTTAGGATTAGGGTTAGGATTAGTTGGGTTTTTAAAATTTTTATTTTATTTTTTTAATTACTCAGTTAATAACCATATAATTAGAAGAAGAATTTCATTACAACAGCATTGACATATTCAATAACAATTTCCAGAGCTAAGATTCATCTCTTTCAAAATTGGCTGTAAATTTTTAGGTTTATACTTGAATTAATACAGTTATATAATATTTTACTCCATGTAAACCATATAAGACGTAAAACTAAATGAGGTTTTAAACTTTAAAAAAGATCTCCACTTCATTATTAAAATAAAATTTACACAGAAAGGTTCATTTTTAATACAATTGACACTAAGATGCACATGCATTGTTAATCTCTAATCTCTATCTGATTATTACTAGTCACAGTCGGCTACTTTCTGAAGTCCTTGGCATCTGAGCATGGGTACAAAGCCATCAGTAGATTTCAATGGTATTGTTTTTCACATCTACTAATTATTCAGGAGCAAATTTTTTTGCTTTGAAGAATTTCTTTTTCTTTTTTTACGTATGTCTGTTAAAAACACCCAAGAAGGTTAGCTCCACCAGTCTGGTATTTTTGATTGTTGTGTGTCATGTAGATAAATCTTGGGCAAAGACCAGTTGTTCTCAGATAAACTTTACGTAGACACATATTTCTTGATCTGCTATGTATAATTTATCAGTAGGTTGTAGGAATAATATGGTTCTCTCTGGTTTTCAAACCTAGCTAAACATTGTTTATCTTTCACATTGTCTTGCCCCTCCATCATGGTTTTCCCACTTAAGGTGCCACAAACCCCATTTCCTTCCTTTCTCCCTTACTAATACCCTTATCCTATGATCCTACCTCTCTTGAGCTCCTTCTTTCCCTTTATCCCCTAGGTTCCTTGTATACCCTTCCTCCACCCTCCCATAAATTAACCCAATATTTATCCATATCTCCCTTATTAAGGCCTGTTTCCTACTGTT
>NW_008340639.1:518155-521326 GCF_000622305.1 Nannospalax galili
ATCCACTCACACTTAACTCACTTCAAAGTTTTCTAGGTAATATTAATTGGCTAAGGCCATGGCTTTCCATCCCCACAAGTCAATTACAGCCACTTTTTGATCTCTTAAAGGGAGACAAAAACCCAGCCTCCAGACGGTACCTAAACCCAGATGCAAAAAAGGCTCTTCAAGTAATTAATAGCCACTTCCAAAAGGCATCACTAGCCAGATATGACCCCAAGTTACCTGTTCAACTCTTAATATTTAATTCCTCCCCGACCATGGTAGGAGAAATTCATCAGCCTCACGGAGTACTAGAATGGCTTCACACGCCTGTAGGAGGCGCTCCTTGCTTTCTTACAGAAGTGGACACTCTTGCCTCCATGGTCTGAGAAGGGAGAGATAGAATCATACAAATCATAGGAAAGGAACCGGATACTCTCATTATCCCCTTCTCATTATCAGATGTACAATGGCTCTTAAAGCATCACTCCTCTTTTGCAATTAGCTTAATAGGTTTCCCAGGACAAATTGATAATCACTATCCCAAAGATAAATGGACATCAGTTTTTCCAACATTGAAGTGGCCGCCACAAATGCCCTGACATAAACATGGCCTTTGGCTCTGAAAAGATACCATGCCTTCCTGTAATTTTCCTAGCAGACAACTGTCTGGCAGAAATCCACTTCCACATGTAAATAGAATGTCTCACAAAGCATCTAGCAGCCAGAGCTTTTACCACTACCCCCATGGTATAAAATATCCTAGCCTTCTCTTAATATTGGGAATTGGGATATTGGGACATTGGGATATTGGGATTTGGGATTTTGGGATTCTGGGTCTCAGAGATTGGGTCCCAGAGAAAATAAAGCTGTAAGCACAGACTAAGCCGAGCCTTGAGTCTTGTGTACTGGTGACCTGATTCCCCTGGAGGGTAGCACCTTCCGTTACCGACCCACGGATATCCAGTTTGGCCATCTCCGTGCCTCTTCCCTGTGGGGTTCAGTGGCCAGGAACCCTGCAATCCTGAGGAAAGGTACATGGGTGTAGTAGGGATGGGATTCAGGCTGGACAATGCTCCAGTAGCAGAGCGAGCTCCCAGCACCAGAGAAGTTACGACAGCCACCAGCTGCCGTCACTCCCAGAGACGAGGGACCCAAAGCAGCTGCCAGAGAAGTCTGCGGATCTGCCCGTGCCACTCCCGGAGCCGCCTCTCCCCAGAGCAGTCTGTGGACCCGCAGGGAGTGAGCGCACCCTGCACCCAGAGAGAGCGCAGTCGCCCATATTTGGCGCCACAACGTGGGGCTCCCCTGAACCTCGTGGGACCCTCTCACAACGTGGGACTGCCCTGAACCTCGTGGGACCCTCTCACAATGTGGAGCTTAGCCTCTGAACTTCGTGCCAGCTAGGAGCTGGTGCCCACAGAAACACTGGAATCCGTAAGTATCCCTCCCACTCAGGAGGATAAATCTTATCTCTTCCTCTCTTCTAAAAATTTCCTCCTTTCCCTCTCCGGTCTAGAAATACTTACAAGGGACCGCTAGGACCAGAGAGACAACTGAGGTTTCCTGGCCAGGGCTACCCCCTGGTGTTAACCAAAGGTCTCTCTGACATCCTAGGAGGACCCCGACTGCCTGTTCCGGTGTGGACGAAAAGACCTCTATCTAAACATCTTTTTAATATCAAAAATGGTAACGCAACGGCCAAGTAAGAACCATTAGGGGTGGCTGCCAGCCTCTGAAATTTGCGGTAAGGTCTTGTGACTGGGAGCCACTGTGATCCCCTGAAAAATTAATTTCAGGAACGTCGCTTTGGAAACCGTCACTTCCTCACTTTTCTATCTGAACACTGTTACAGAAAAATCCCCAAAAAAGTTCCAGGGATTTCCACCTAAGCCTTAGAGTCAGGCAGAATTCCTCCAGCCAGCTCCTTTTCTGCCATCAGGCATTCAAACAAGCAACTAAAGTGAAGTCAGTGAAAATGCAAATTAGCTAATCCCTGCCAGGCACCTGAAAGCCAAAAGCGGCTCCAAGATTTAAACTGCAAACTTTTTTTTCTGACCTAGGGGCTTGTAACTCGCCTAAGCGCTTCAGCCCTCAGAGACAAAAGATTTAAAGTGACACACATTTTTCCTCTGCAGTCTTAGCTAAGGCGCTTCTGCCATCTAGTGCCCTACTGCTGTAAAAACATCTAAAATAACAAAAAATAATAATAATAAAATTAATAATAATAAACATCTTCCCCTTGCAATGGGAAACTCTGTATCAAGAGAGAGGAAACGTCAGATCCGTTCTCTTAAAACTCTACTGAAATCCAGAGGACTTAAGACTGCAAAAGAGGAAAGCTTAAAATTTTGGAATGAGGTGTATCAATTTGCACCCTGGATCATATCTGCAGACATATCTGATCCAGAGGTATGGAGCTTTCTTTCACATTTGGCATATAAGAAAGAAGCCCAAGAAAAGCATGATTTTCCTCTTTCCTTTTTTCCAATAATGGCAGCCATCCAGCAATGTTTAAAAAACCCACCTAAAATTAAAGAGAGTTTACAAATGCCAGAGAGTAATAAAAGAGAGGTTTTAAATGATAAAAAAAATCCTAAAAACAGCCGAGTAACAGATTCAACAATTTCAAAATTAAAATCTGACCAAGCCAAACAAAATCCACCCATCAGTAAAATTGACCCTCACCCCTCTCTTGCTGATTCAGCAAGCCCAGATACTAATACACAAATTTCAAAAGCTTCCAAAGATTCTCAGGTGAAATCACCTCCTCCCCCTCCACTTCGGCAGCCTCCTCCCCCTGTGGAGACATGCCTTACAGCTACAGAACAGCTGTGTAACCTTAGAGACAGTGAAAGCTGCCAGCCTCAAAATCTCCAGCCTCAGAGGTCTCAGGACCCCCAAAACCCACCAGTAGAGGCTTTTCCTGTTAATTTGCAAATAACCACACAACGCCCTCTAGCTTGGTATCCACTTCCTGCAGCAGAATTAAAAGATTTGCATCAAGCTGTCAGAGAGGATGGAATTCATGCTCCTTGGACTAAATCTATATTACAAAGATTTAATACCAACCTGCTTCCCCAAGATTGGAGAGACATTTGTAGATCTACTCTCCCCAGTCCATTATTTGTACAATGGGAAGCCTTATTTAGAGATGAGTGCCTAATGCAAGCTAAAAGAAATGAAACT
>NW_008340639.1:522128-522490 GCF_000622305.1 Nannospalax galili
AACCCAGATGCAAAAAGAGCTCTCCAAGTATTTAATAGTCACTTTCAAAAGACATCACTAGCCAGAAATGACCCCAAGCTACCTGTCCAACTCTTAATATTTAATTCCTCCCTGACCATGGTAGGAGCAATTTATCAGCCACACGGAGTACTAGAATGGCTTCACACGCCAGTAGGTGGCGCTCCTCACTTCCTTACAGAAGTGGACACCCTTGCTGCCCTGGTTAGACAAGGGAGAAATAGAGTCTTGCAAATCATAGGTAAAGAAGCGGATATTCTCATTAGCCCCTTCTCATTATCAGATGTACAATTGCTCTTAAAGCATCACTCCTCCTTTGCAATTAGCTTAATAGGTTTCCCAGG
>NW_008340640.1:0-1920 GCF_000622305.1 Nannospalax galili
CAATAAAGTTGGAGCCTGGATCACCTCACTCAGACTCTGAGCCTGGATCACCTCACTCAGACTCCGAGCCTGGATCACCTCACTCAGACTCGGAGCTGGATCACTTAGAGCTGGATCACCTCACTTAGACTCAGAGCTGGATCATTTAGACTTGGAGCAGGAGCTGAATCACTGAGATCTGAGCTGAGTCACTTGTCTTGAGCTGTAACACTAAATCCTGTGATCCAGTCTCCCCGGGGGGCACTATTCCTCCGTTATCGGCCCACGGATACCCCAGCTTTCGCCGCCTCCGTGCCTCTTCCCTGTGGAGTTCACTGGCCAGGAACTCCGCAATCCTGAGGAAGGGTACAAGGGTGTAATAGAGGCGGGCATCTGTTTGACGATTGCCATCTCTGCAGAGGAAGCTCTCCACTCCAAAGAAGTGTGTAGCCATCAGCTACAGCCAGCATCAGAGAAGTTTGCGTACCTGCCGTCTCCAGAGAGGCGTGGCCGGCCAGGCCCGCCAGGACTAGCCAGGTGTGGCGGAGACCCCAGGGTGCCCGCACACACCACGCCGGGGGTCCAGCGACCCGCCCCATATCATCAGAGAAGTTTCTTCTTTCATGCTTGTGGCCAGACCCACGCTGGGACTAGCTAGGTGTGGCGGAGACCCCAGGGTGCCCGCACACACCACGCTGGGGGTCAAGCGACCCGCCCCATAGGGGAGGGAATCAGAGGAAGACTTGAAGCAGTCTGCTGGGCTTGGATGAAGTGCCTTTACCTGTATTTACCAGCTCAGTCATCTCTCTGGCCTCAGATGGTATTTTAAAGCGCTGTCAGTTTTACTGGGCATGGTGGCACACATTTTTAATACTAGAGCTTGGGAAACTGAAGTATATGGATCTCTGTAAATTCCAGGGTAGGTCATCCCTCACTACATAGTGAGAGCCTGTCTTAAAAATAATAATTAAGGGCTGGAGAGATTCCTCAGTGATTAAGAATACTGGCTTCTCTTGCACAGGACCTGGGTTCAGCTCCCAACACATGGTGGCTCACAGAGGTCCATAACTCCAGTTCAAGGGACACCAATGCCCACTTCTGGCCATCATGGACTTTGCATGCACATGGTGCACTTACATAAATACAGGCAAAATACACACACAAAAATAAAAATACATAAGAATAATAAAAATAAATACAAACATCCCTATTATTTAATTGAAATTCGTAGAAACGACCTTGGATCATTCCACACTCTTCCCAGGAGGGGATGGGTCTGAACAGGCTCAGTGCAGGTCACTGCATCAACTGATGTCATCATATGTCAAGGTCAGTTATGTTTAGCTAAGGTGGTTGGCAGGTAGTGCCTGCTGCTTCGCCTGAGATCTCCGACTTTGTGATAGACTGAAGGTTCCTGGAAGCAGTGGACTAGGCTGTGGTCCTCGAGGGGAGCAGCCTGCCACCAACAGTCCTGGGGTGAAGAACCAGGAAATTACCAAAGGACTGTAAGGGAGAAAGGTGTCCTCACAGCAAAAAGGAAAGGGAAAGAAGAAGAACTAGGAGGAGGAGGAGGAGCAGGAGGAGGAGGAGCAGGAGGAGGAGCAGGAGGAGGAGAAAAAAGAATCAAGACCCAGTGTGGGTCTTAAACTATGGGAGCTCGAAAGGACCTAAACAGATGGAAAGGACACACAGCTGACCACCCAGATCTCCCACCTCCTGCTTCCACCCCTCTCGAAAAGGTGTATCTGTTCATAAGAGCACAATCAGTCAGTCAATCAGCCAGAAAAAACTAAATATTATAAAACTATAAAGTATTAAATAATTTTTAAAATAAATTGAGAATAAAACGATGATTCAGCAGATAAGAACACTGATGGCTGCTCTCCGTTTAAATAAACAAAACTGGAAACAACTAGTAATAGCTATAATATAAAATATATA
>NW_008340640.1:4153-7883 GCF_000622305.1 Nannospalax galili
ACATGCAAACTTGTGGTAATGGTGGCATCAAGCACAGGACCCATGCCAACTCAATCAGACAAGGGCCCAGAGTGGAGCAAGGGAAATGGGCAGTGGAATGTCCCTAGAATGGGAACTGTTGGAGACCAATTAGTACTGAGGGAGAATAGGCCTTACCAATAATTCCTAGATAGGTTGACTAGACTCCAGTGGATAAATTTGTACTGAAGGACATCTGGGTACAAATGCTTAACTGGATAGGATTCAACATGTATAGCAGAATACGTGAGGTCCAGTGAGAGGTGGTGAGGGGCTATAGATGAGGGGGAGGGGGTTAAATTTGGTTAACAACTGTTGTATGAAATGTATTAAAGCTCAATAAAATTTTTAATTTTCTAAAAAATAATGAGTGAAGCATGGCTCAAGAGCAGTTCTGAGAGACATCTGAGGGAACAAACTCAGGGTTTGGATACACTCTTAGGTTTAAAACTAATGCTAAGAGTCGTACTGTTTCTTTATTCAGGTGTAACTGTAATGTGCCTTAGAAACACCACATGTAATGATTTCCCTGTTCTCCTTTGTTGGCCTATTCACATTAGTCTTTATTCTGTGATTTTAGTTGCTGTCTTAGTACTTATAGTATAATCCAGTGATTCATCAAGTGATATGCAAGCCCATATACTCAAATGATAATATACAATTTCAAACAGTGCCAGAAACTTACAGTACCATTTAGTTCTCCTTCCTCAAACTTTTTGTAACTGTTGTTATTTTACTTATAGATATGTTGTAACTTTGATAATAAATTATTTTTCTTTAGCCAATCACTTCATAAAGTGATTTAAATATTAATGGAAACATTTGTGTGTTTACCAATGTAGATGGCATTTCTAATACTTCTCATTTCTCTTCCTGATCAATCTTTCCATCTGGTCTCATTTTCCTCCTTCCTGAAGCACTTTTATTAGTATAAGTCTGATGGTGATTAATTCTTTCAGCTGTTATGTTTGAAATGGATCCACTTTGCCTTTGATGCTGAAAAACGTTTTTATTGAATATAGAAGTCTAGAGTGACATGTTTCTTTTAAAAGCTTAAGAATTTTCCCCGTGATCTTTTCACTCCTATTGCTTCAGATGGGAAGTCTCCTGATATTCTCATCTTTTCCTTTAGCATGGGTGTGTCTGCAGCCTCTTCTGGCTTTATTTGCCATTTTCTTATTATCAGTGTTTTTGAGCAATCTGGTTATAATAAGACTTGGTGTGTTTTTCTTAAACCTGCAGCTCATTGAGCTTCTTGGATCAATAAATTTAGAAAATTTTTCCACTATTATTGCCCTTCCACATCAGGAGCCCCATTTATTCTTGTGTTTGACCATGAGAGTTGTCCTGTAGCTCAGTGATGCTCTGTTCATTTTGTAAAATCATCTCTATTCTTTGTGTCCCATTCAAATAGGTCTGTCATTCTATCTTCAAATTCACTAATCTTTTTATTTCTGAGAAAGCTAATCCAATATTTTTTTCAGTCTCAGACATGGTAGTGTTCATACTTGAACATCCATCTAAATCACTGACTTTAAAAAATCTTCTTAACCTAGTAAACATAGTAACTGTTTTGTTGTCAGTCAACTGTAAGCCTGTTTGACTGCTCCTATTACCTGACTTTTCTGCATAGCCATGATGATATTTTTCTTCCTTTTCATATGCATTGTAATTTTTGGTTGGATCCTTTTGAGGACATTGACTTTTTAAAATTTCTATAAATATTCTCATGTTTTGTTCTTCAATGTAATTAAGTTACTCAGAAAAAACATTCATCCATTCCAGACCTATTTTTAGGATTTGTTAAGCAGGACATAGTGCTTCTATTTCTGGAGTTAATTATTCTCCACTCTTAATACATGTTCCTTCTGAGATATTCCTACCAACAACTTGTAAATTGTGAGATTCAAATGTTAAAAGTTTTCTTTTAAGAAAAATCACTTTTAACACAAGCAGATGACTACGCACAAATAGCATTACCAGAGAAGCAGACGGTATGTGAGTAGGGAGCATTTTTATCTGCAGTTGTTTTGGGAGACTCTGGCCTTGAATAGCTTCCTGACACTTGTATCTGTCTGATGATCATTCAGCTGAACATTCCAAGGAGGACCCTGTGCAAATTTCCAGAGCTACTTCTTGGTATATCTCTCTGCCCCTACGCGTCACCTTTTATAATCTAGCCCTCCTGCTCCTATCAATCCCTCAGCACTGTCTCTTAAATTCATAGATTCTGCTAGGCTTTTCCAGGGTTCCTCTGCCTGCTCTGAAACCTAGATACTCTCCCAGGGCAGCAGTCTAGGGGAAAGTGTGAAACTATTTATTCAACTGTCTTAAACTGTCCTTAATTGCCTGATGTCCTGTACAGTCTCTTGTTCCACACGTTAGGTCTGTTTCAGGATTAAATATGATCCCTATTGTTTCATTTTGGCCAGAAGCAGTGTGCTTATTAGGTTTCAGAGTGACTTTCCCTCCAAAGCATCTATAATGGATTCCCTGTGATCTAACAGAGAGCTCTTATCCATAGCACATCTCCATGACAATAGGTAAGATATTCTGACTTTCCTGTTGGGTTACCTATATGATGATCACAATATTTTTAAAATGAACTCTCTCTCTCTCTCTCTCTCTCTCTCTCTCTCTCTCTCTCTCTCTCCTCTCTCTATCTCTTATAAAGTTTCAGGGCAGAATCCCTGCAATATCATGTTCCTAAGACCAGTATACTGGAATACAACATTGTTGACTCTAAATCCTCTAATTGGTAAGAGAAATCACTCAAATAATAGTAAACGAAATTTATCTTTACTCAACTGATTCTATCCTCATAAAAAAGATAAGTATACAGTGTAAAAGAGGTCAACAAGGAAAGGTTTAAGGCACTTAAAAGAAAAACTGCTTTTAACATAAGCAAGTAATTATACACAGAAAGCTTTGATCATTTAAATCTAACATTACCTACTTATTTAAACAAGTTACTTAAGGTCTCCATGAAAGCATTTATTGAAGGGAATTTTTCAAAGCCTACCTTGAATGATTCTCCCTCATGGTGAATTTTCTTCAAATTCTTTTAGTCACCACATTAAACACAGATAAGTTCCTCTGCAAGGTAGATTGCCCTTTTCTTGATTATACTGAAAGTAACAATTGATGTTTTCTGTTAAAGTATTCTCTGGGGCTGGAGAGATGGCTCAGCAGTTAAGAGCACTTCCTGTTCTTTCACAGGACCCAGGTTCAGTTCACTGCACCCACAATCTGTAATGCAAGTACCAGGGGCTCTGACACCCTCTTTAGGCCTCCACATGCACTGCATGACGTGGTGCACTTACATACATGCAGGCAAAACATTCAAATACATAAAATACAAATATTAAATAAAATCTACTCTTGTTTAGGAAATGAAACGTTTTAGAAAGCAGGGCCCTCCCTGGCCCCGGTGTGTCAGACCCCTCTTACTTGTGTTTCAGCTTTACAGCAAAAAGAAGCAAAATATTACAACCCAAGAAAGAATGGCCTCAAATGAAGGTCTACCTGTCTCAAAAGAAAGATAGTAGGAAAGATGACTCTCCCAAATAAATTTCAGATCAATAAGAATTCACTAGGTTCTTATGAGAAAATACCATAAATCTCTGTTCCCTCTTGACTTTGACATGGATACTATACCCATCTGCTCTGTGGGTTCATGAAAATGTGTTTCCGGTTGGAAGTCTGGAAGACA
>NW_008340640.1:8590-22516 GCF_000622305.1 Nannospalax galili
AGGCAGGATCCCCTCATCTGGGAAGATTGTAGGTTGGCTATTTTGTGGAAGCATGGGCTGCACTCTCAAAGCGGAAGCTAAGTTCTCTTAGTGCAGCCTGTGCTTAAGCCTGGCTCTTCCTCTCCTACATATCCACCCCTTTTTATTATAGAAAGGTCAGTGGGAGCTGAGGTTCTCTGCCTCAACATAGTTGACCCCACCTCAGAGAACACCCAGCTTGATGGACTGTGCCTGTCTTAGGTCGTCCTCACCATTAGGATCTTACCTGTCATTGACTACCAGCCCTCGAAGGGTGTGACCTCTGGCATGACCATGTGAGGGAGGAGAAGGGCAAGAAATTATACAGCCACTTCTCGGATGTCAGCAAGCCAGACCTGCCGGACCTCGGGGGAGCGGGGAGGGTCAAAGTCTGGATCCTCAAGCATTTTGAGAACCTGATACACCAAGTAATTTACTTGGTTTTGTCTGTGGAAGCATAGAACAAGGCATTTATGAGCAAGAAAAGAATTAAGACTATGATACCAAAGAGAAAATAAGTAACGATCCATGAAGGGTCAAACAACGCTTTTAAGTTTGATCAAAGTTTGTCAAGGAACCCAGAGTTTATATCTAATGTCTGAGCCTGTGTATAATTTAGGGAGATGATCTGGTCAGTGAGCAAGGTAGAATAGTTGAGAAACTTTTGGCTCCAGTGGCCATGGATGTTCTGTGAGAGTTCCATCCTGGCCCTAGCAAGGTTATCTACTTGGTAAGGTGTGAGACACAGGGCTTTGAACTGTGGGTCACAGGCCATTAGTGTCATCTGTTTGACGATTGCCATCTCTTCCCCAAGGATGTCTACCTATTGTTGCATGACAAAAATAGCCTGGAAGAGGTGTTGATTAATAGGAGACTGAGTGTGTAAGGCCTCAGAGGTTTTGGATACTACCTCATTGAGTGTTTTCACAGTAGTGAAAGATTGAGTGATAGCCACAGCAGCAGCGGCTGCAGCCCATAAGGAAAGGATAATGGCAGTGACAATTGCTGAGGTAATACCAAAATCTCTCTTGACCCAGGGGAAGGGCTAGATAGCCATCTGTTCCATGAGGGTGACAGCATGGAAATGAGTGGCATTAGGAATGGGAACCCAGATTGCTGCGAGTTTGCACACAAAGAGAACCAGAGAGGCAGGGAAACTCGTGACATTAGCAAGAAGCAGAGCAAACGGAGGATGAACACAAATGGGTGAGGAGAACGAAAAAGAGATGTTAACAGAGACTTCATTAAGTGTCCAAGTTGGGTCTGTGACACCCCAGGAACCCGTCTCTGAGTTATCACCCATATATGTACCATTAAAGATGGCTCCACCTAATACAAAGAAGAGAGGACGCAAATCCAGGCAAGCCACTGGCCCACAAAGCTTCCAGGCCCCCCTTACAGTGTCTTTACACCTGGGATCAGGGTAGACATAGGAGTAAGGTTTTGTAGAGACAAGGTGTCTCCAGATTTCTAGGAAGCCTGTGGGCTTCCATCATGATCCGTAGTAAAGAGGAGCATACTTCCAGGAGTGAGCGGGAGGCATTGTTCCCATGGAATAGGAAAGCGCAATGTAGTGGGAAGTTTATAGGTGGTTGGGCACTGGGTCCATGGAGGATGCCTGACCCTTGGGGAGGAGGGGTGGTGGCCCCAGGGGGCACAAAGGACACTGTAGCCTCAGAAATGTCTTTTACTAAGGGAGACCAGATTTTGAGGCCCCATAAGGAGCCCTGGCTTCGGTTTCCACAAAAGTTGCCTGTTGTGATGTTAAAGAGGGAGTGACAGCAAGAGACATTAGGGGAGGAGGGGTTAAGGACTGGGCTGAATCAGAGTGATCCTGCAAGGGACCATGTGCCATTTATGGGAACGGACCCATGAATCAATTCCATGGTGGGGAGACCAAGGGATTAGTAGTAAAGAGAACCGGGAAAGCAGGTGACTGTTTGTCTACAGGGAGGATCAGAGGTCCTAAGGGGACCAGTGCCCAGAGATCTGAAGCCTGGGGAGAAGCACAGCCAAAGGACAAAAGGATGCCAAAGATAACGAAGCCGGAAAAGGATGTCATGGCTTATCAAACTCGAAGTTGGGCCTGGTCTCCAGATGGGTTTCCATAGCTGGCCGGATGTCTCTTGATAGAATCCAGATGGGGGTTGTAGCATCCTGTGGTAATATACAAGCATATTCTCATCCTCGTGTCAGGACAGAGGCTGTTTTCTGCCACAGGGATGAAATCTGATCCTTCCACCTAACTAGTGGCAGGGGAGTAGCCCGAGGCAAGAAGAACCAATATTTGTATGCTGGATTGAGACCCCGGTCTCAAACATGAGGAAATTAAGGTGGAACAAAGCCTCAGTAAGAGCCAGGTGAGGGTTGCGTTTGGCCTCAGCCAAGGGGCTTTTAGCCAGGAAGGACTTAAGTGTCCTTTTGCTCCTTTTGACAATGGCTTGTCCTCACAGGTTTTAGGGAATACCAAAGGTATGTTTGATTCCCCAGGAGGAAACAAATTTATTGAATTCTTAAGAGGAATAAGTGGGCCCATTATCAGTCATAAGCACCCAGGGTATGCCCGTGATTAACATGGCAGCCTTTATAGCTTTAATGGCATGTATAGTCTTTTCCCCTGAGAGAGCTAAAGCATAAGTAAGGGAGGAGCATTGTCAACTATAACATGAATGAATCTCAATTTCCCAAAAGGGGGTAGTGTGTCATGTCCATCTGCCAAATGGCACTGGGTATCAAACCACAGGGATTCACTCCTCCCCTGTTAAGAGGCCTGACAGGCATAAGCAGGGCACAAGTAGCACATGAGCAGACAAGGTGCTTGAATTGGGACACGGGGATTTCTGGGAGGAGTTTATGAATACTCTGAGGGGACAGGTGGAATTTTTGATGTGAATTTCTTGCTTGTTCTAACGGGCTAGACTGGACTGCCATGATCAGGGCACCTGTGTCGGCACTCTCTCTAGCTAGGATTCTGGGAAGTGTGGTATGTGAGCGGATACGTGAAATGTACCATGGGTAACTTCTATTTTGTAGGCATTCCTTTAGCTTGACCATAGTGAGGTGGAGTGGGGTGGAGGAGTTTTTAACATGAGAAAAGGCAAGGACTTTAGTGATCTGAACAGCATAGGCACTATCAGAAGAGATTTAGGGGTTCATCCTGGCATTCTGCTAAAGCTTTAAGTATAGAAAGAAGTTCTCCCAACTGGACAAATCCAGGATTAGGGATGATGTGGGTGATATCCTTTTTCCCAGGATGATGTATCAGGACCCCAAAGTTCTTTTATTAGCATCTGAAAAGGAAATGGTCGCTTGGGGAATTAGGGAAGAAGAAGGAGTGCTGTGGGGCTTAACTTCAAGGGGCAATGTGAGAAGGTCCTGAATTCTTTTGTCTTGGGGCAGGTGATTATCAATGGTGCCAGGGAAGCCTGATATCATGGTCTGAAAACTTATGGAATCGGCCCAAAGTGCCTGTAGGCTATGGCGGGGAAAGGGGAGCATGATAGTGTCGGGTTCTCTATTAAAGATTTTTTGAGCCTGAGTGCGCAGTTTGACTGCCAAGTTAAAGGCCAGATCAAACTTGGAGGAAACATGCTGGAGCTCCAAGTATGAGAGATGGACCCAGATAAGTGGCCCAGTCTGCCAAAGGGCACCAAGGAAGCCAGAAGAAGTCAGTAGCACTAAAGCCTGTAGGGATTTTAAGGGCTCACACCTGTCGAGGGTTGTTGACAAGAGTAACTCAATGATCTTTTGCAATAAGGCAATGGCTGGGGGAGTTAAGTTAATCTTTGCTGAAGGGCAGGTGGGGCCCTCCAAAAGACAAAACAGCACCCATAAGTTTAATCCAACTTATGGTGCCACAGAGTTGTTGAAAATTGGCTAGTGTATAGACCAGCTTTTAATTAAAGGCAGGGGCCATAGGGTGTATGCGGCTGAAATGGCATGCCCCAAAAAGGCATAAGGAGGCACCTCCTGTAGCTTATTTAAGGTAATAGACAAGCCAAGGGATGATAGGCGGGAGAGTAAGTCTCCATTTACCTTGCAGAGAAATTGTGGGTTAGGGTGGGACAACAGAATGTCATCCATATAGTGAATAAATTGTACACTATGAGGGATGGTTGAAGTGGCTTGTGAGACAAAAAGCTGATAAATAGTAGGACTGTTTTTCATTCCCTGGGGAAAGACTTTCCATTGATATCTGAGGGCTGGCTTGTGGAAGTTTGGTTCCCAAACCGTAAAGGCAAAGTGATCATGATCTTGGGGGGGCCAGTGGGATTGAGAAGAAGCAATCATTAATATCAAGTGTTATGATATAATGAGAAGGAGGAATAGTGCCAGGGTGGGGCAAGCCAGCCTGTGTTGAGTCCATTTTTTCCATTTGGTCATTAATGGCGTGTAAGTCCTGAAGCAATCTAAAAACGGCCATTTTTCTTTTTTATAATGAATATTGGAGCGTTATATTTACTAGTGGATGGGCAGCTGTTCCTGGACCAAATTTTTGAGGATAGACAATTTAGGTTCTATAATAGGCCACTGCTCCACCCAGATCACATTTGTCGAGAGCCAGGTAAGCGTAATTGGTATGGAAGACTCCTTAGGGGATGCCCCAGGAAGGGCAATGACCTTTAGAATTGGGGGTGCTAGTCAGGTCTCTGATTTCTCCCAGAGAGGCCATGTTTATCATGGGCTATGATATCATCATAAAAGGCCTGATCGTCTGTGGTAAGGACCACACCCATGTCCTCCAGGACATCTCAACCCCACAAGTTGTGGGGGACATCATCCACTATGGGAGTGATGTGCCCTTACTCCTGTCTAAGTCCTTCTAGTGTACTGGGCAGACAACCAGCTTTGTGTCCTGGCTGCCCCCCACTCCCTTAATGGGCAGGCCAGGCCAATACTTCCAATGGGGGAACCAAAGAGACTTGCTCTCAGTGATGATGGTAACATCAGCTCCCGTGTCCACTAGGCCCTTCACAGCAATCCCATCCAGAAATAAGGTCATTGGGGGGGAGTGGTTAAGAATTGGAAGGGTCCATAAAATCTGTCTTGTTCCCCTTTTTACTTGTGGGGCTGAGGGGCACCCCAGGTGGAGTTTAAAGGAGCCAAGTCCGATTGGGGCCGTGACCTACAATCTTTTTCCCATTGAAATCCCTTTAGGTATTTGGGGCAGTGGGTCTTGGGATGAGCTCCGTTGTTTGGGCAGTCCCTGCAGAGGTGTCCTGTCCTCCCTCAGTTCCAGCAGCCATCTTTTGAATCAGAGGGGGTGGGCCTTCCTTGTAATAAGAGCACCTCTAAGGAGGCAGTCAGGGCCTCAATGGTTCCTGTCCTGGGGTCTAGGTCCCTAGTGGCAAGTACCCATTTATGAATATCATCACTGTGGACAGGCGCGATAGCATTGCGGGTAGGGGTATTTAGGCCCTCCCATGTCAGTTGTTTGACAAGCATATCCTGGGTGGGTCCAAACTCCAGACCCTCTGTTCCACTGCCCCAGTTATATGGGTGAGGAAGTCCATGAAGGACTCCCCTGGCTGCTGGACCAAATTGCTGAAGAATGCCGGTGGGTCACACGGGGAGCAACACTTAAGGGCCTTGAAAGCCAGGTCACTAACTTGTTGGTAGTAAGCATGAAGGCCAATAGTGGACTGGGAAATAGAGTCAATATATTGTCCATGTCCTGCAAGCATATCCAGAGTAATATTAAGGCCATTTTGAAGGTTGAGACATGCCTGATTTTCAGCCTGATTGTCGTAAGCCGAATGCCAGCTCAGGAAGGCTGAGGGCTCCAAAACTGCCTTTAATAAGTTATACCAATCGTAATAGGTCTGTAGAGTCAATATATTGTCTATGTCCTGCGAGCATATCCAGAATAATATTAAGGCCATTTTGAAGGTTGAGACGTGCCTGATTTTCAGCCTGATTGTCGTAAGCCGAATGCCAGCTCAGGAAGGCTGAGGGCTCCAAAACTGCCTTTAATAAGTTATACCAATCGTAATAGGTCTGTAACTGTATGGCCCATTGGTGGAGAACTTGCTCAAAATATGGGGAAATAGGGGCCTGATTCATTGGCGGCTTTGCAGATGAGTGCAAGGTCTGTGAGAGTGGTGGGCACCCATGTCTGTTGCGCAGCATTTGGGCTGACATTAACCAGAAAGGCAGACAATGGCCGGCAAGGGGAAGCAAGGGGTGGGCGGGCCATGGGGGGGTATAATGAGTGGGAGGTGCATCAGAGCAGGCAGAACATAGTTCCTTCCAGGGGTACTGGGGTGGTGGTGTCTCCGATTGCTGTGGCTTTGAAAATGGGGTCTGAGGTAGAGGCAAGGGGGCCCCTTTCTCATCTGGATCGACCTCAGGGCTGGTTCCATATCAAGGTAAATGGGGGTTGAAGTAATGGCAAGGTTTACACTGGCCTGATCCTGACAATGCTTATTGTGGGCTGAAATGACTTCTTCAGGGGAGGATGACTTAAGGCTGGCAATGACGGCTAAAAGGATCAGAACAAATGAGGCAGGGGGAATGACTCCCAATCCTGTTTTCCTTTTTTCAGGCCAAGAAAAGGACCCACATCCAAAGGTTAGGATTCCACATATTCTCGGAAGAGACCCAAGGGGCCAAGTTAGTGGCTTCATCCCAGAAATTTTCAATATCTTTTGGTTTAACTTTCAGTCCCCGAGTACTAAGGAGTGATTTTGGTGCTGCTGTTTGTGGCTCCTTGCACTGTGGTGGTAAGTTGCCCATCGTGAGAAGGTCCCATGAAGGGAAACTGGCCACAAAAGTAAAAGACAAGGGTGATTACCAAGAGGGCACAAATGAAGCAAACAAGGACCGTGAGCCACTCGGACATAAACTGCCCCTACATGAAGAGGTATATCAGATCCAAATGTCTTGTGATTAGTGAGGGACTTCTGGAGCCTGTGACACCTCCAGCCATATGCTCACACGGTGTCTCCAGGACAGGCAACAGGATGACCGGAAGCCTGGGCTCTGAGTTCGGAGTGGATCAGCCCTTATGTGAACTCACCGGGACTAGCCAAGAAAGGAAAGGTGCTGATGTGGGCTTCAGGACCATATGGTAGAGTGTGCCTTTCTGATTTACCAACAAATATGACAAACAGCGTGGAGGGGACAGAGGAGGGGGCCACTCACTCACCCTTGAGCAGCTGAATGGACAGACAAAACCTGGGGCCTACTCACTGAAGGAACCGAAGTTGGGGCCATTGCCAATGCCAGGAGCCTGAGAACCTTGTTTGGGCACCAGCTTTTGCAGGTTTCCTCATGGGTCCAGCCCACAAGAGACTGCAAGGAACAAGGGTTCTGGCCAAGGTGGGGTGACTGATGTGGAATCAACACACAGACTCTGGGAGTCGGGTAAGAGCAGGCACTAGGTGAGATGCTGCAATAACTCGTTTATTGCTGGGAAGTGAAAGCCTTATATACCTCTCCTCTTGCACCCACTGTCCCATAAGTTGGTGTGTTGCTTCCTAATAGATCCCCTCATCCGGGCAGGATCCCCTCATCTGGGCAGATTGTAGGTTGGCTGTTTTGCGAAAGCACGGGCTGCAGTCTCAAAGCGGAAGCTGTGTTCTCTTAGTGTAGCCTGTGCTTAAGCCTGGCACTTCCTCTCCTACACTCTTTCTTGAGCCAATAATAACCCTGGTGTTTAAGTAGGGGAGTTATACCCCGTTTTCAAATAAGAATCACAGTTCAATTCAGGTGCTCTGGTTCAGGTGATGCTCTTTTTTACCATCTCACTGTGTTTGAGCAATTTAGAGATCTACCCTGCCACCATGGTCCCCCTGAATGTGAATAGTAGAAAATACCCAGCCTTGGGGATCTGAGACTCTTTCAAAAACTACAATATAGATAGACTCAAGCTTCTCAGTTTAACTCTTATTCCCAGAACTGTTCTTTGTAAATATTGAGCTTTTGTGTAAAGTTTCCTTTGACATAGGTTTTCCACAGGCAAACAAATCAAATTTAAACAAATAAAATTACAAACCAACAGACTTGGTAATTAATTAGCTATGATGAGTGGTAGATAGAACCAAGGCTTACTGCAAAAGCTTTGAGTCTGGGTATTTGGAACTAGCAGCAACAACCACAGTCACAAGGAAGAGAGTTGGGCTGCTTTGGGAAAGCATATACAACAACCTTGGTTTGGGATAAAGAAAAATTGTTTAAGCATCCTGCAGGATGATTGAGATATACTTTTTACTTACAAAGGGTTTAAATTTTTATAACAGTTTCTAACAATTAATGCTCAACAGTGAAACTGGAAAAGACTAGCTTCATCAGTAAGTATTTCAAAGAGAGGAACAACTGTGAAGGAGAGTAGTCAGACACCTCTTCATAAAAAGCTTGAAATCGAACTGGGCTGTAGATGCCACTTGGATGGTTATAAAGGATTTTTTATATTTGACATAAAGAGTTGGGTACTTATAATACTTGTCAATTCTGGGTGGCATCAATTCGGTAAAAGGCAGTGGTCTATAAGTCTCTCAAATGTCTTAGGATGAATTCATTTTCTGCCATTCACATAAGAACATGGAAGGGGAAAGTGCTGGATAACTTTAGTGTCAACTTGACACACCTGGATAGGGGGAGCCTCAACTGGTGAATGGCCTCCATTGGACTGGCCTGTGGTCATGTCTATGGGGCATCTCCTTGATTATTGAGTGATGTGGGAGAGGCTAGACCACTGTGGATGGTGCCTCCCCTGGGCAGGTGGGCCTGTGTTGCATAAGAAAGCAGGCTGAGCACGGGCCAGGGGAGCAAGCCAGTAAGCAGTGTTCCTCCATGGCCTGTGCTCTAGCTCCTGCCTCTAGGTTCCTGCCCTGAGTCCCTACCTTTGGCTTCCTGATGAACTGTGACCCAGAAGATGTAAGACAAATAAACCCTTTCCTCCCCAAGTCATTAGTAGTCAGAATGAAAGCTGAGTTTGGCATGGTACTAGTGACAGCATCAAGTCTACATTCAGAAGTCCACTGTCTGCTTCTCATGTCAATGGGTGAGTCCAACTCTAGTCCAACAAATCTGTAGGATCTAAGTTTTCAGCTTCATGAAAGCTTTTACAATGCTGCATTTAAAAACTGCCAGCAGGCAGAGCAGCAGGAAATTCACAAGTAAGAGTTAGCATGGAACAGAGGACAAACATGACAGGATGACTTCCTGTCATGTCACCTCCAGTGGTGATGAGTAACAGCTTCATTTGCAGGCTCAGTCTCCACTGGACACAGGCTCAAGCCAATTCTTTGTGTATAGGATTTCAGATTTCTTCTTTCTCATAAGAAACTATTTTAAAAGCCCTGAAGAAAAGAACAAAACAGCAAAAATACAAATATGCCTACCAAACAAAACTTTGCCACCTGGAAACACTGACTTGCTCAGAATTTAGTCTAAACAAAGAACCTTAAAATGCTCCCTTTTCCATTGTTCTAAAAGCTTGTAAAAGTTTTCGAGACACAATTTTTATCACCTTTTCCTTTTTTTGCCATTTATGAGCATATGTGTTTTTTATGATATTCACAACATGCTTGTGTCACAAGATTCAAATTTAATTTCCTGCAATTACTGCACAATATGCATGGCAAAAAATGATATAAAAATGACAGAAAACAATGAATAGTTACTCAATTTCTGCTAAGTTACCTTTTGGAAATAAAACTGAAGTGTAACCCAACTGAGGCTTCTGAATGGCTGTCTCCAACCCATGTTGTTTGGAGACATCGGTAATAATCGTTAGAAATTTTCAAATGTTCTGATAGTAGGAGGATTCAGTTTATTGGGAAATTATCACTCTGCATACCAGAGATTTAAGATAGGTTGTAACTTCTTTCATATTCCTGAGGAAATGTGGGCGGTTAGCTGCTGGCTTGTCAACAGTATTTTGCACTTTCCAATTTGTAGTCAAATGAATGTACTGATCTAACTTATTCATGACATTATGCACTTCATTTCTTACAGGTAGCAACCAGGAACTTTTAAACACAAACTTATTTATGGGAAGGCATAGGGGGAAGCCTTCCTCTTACTATTTCCATAGAGCCACTAAAGTACACCGATGGAGAAACTAGAGTTTGGGGCCTGCAGTCTTGCATTTCTCTACCACTTAATACTCGTTAATAATATTCTTAACCATGCTGTTTCCCCATCACTAAAATAGACATTTGATAAGTTTCTACCTCACAGGTTTGCTGGAGATTAAGTGATGCAAGGCACAGAATGGTCATCGTAGAATGTAAGCCTTCAGCACGTTAGTGACTAGTCGGGTGATGGTAATGCCAGAAGCAATGAGGCTGTGTGTCCAGGATCTTTTTCAACACAGAAACCAATGGCTACAATACATTGAGGTGCGTGTTGGAGTCTAGCAAGTTCTGTTCTATGAATGACATCTCCCATCTGTGCTTAGTTCTAATTCAGCCATCCCCAAAAGGGGCAAAACATGTCTAATTTTTATTTATTTATTTATTTATTTATTTTTGCCTTACTAGGTATAATTTTCATGAAATGTCATCCCTGAATTGGCTTAACTTTGCTCAAATGCTCATGAATAAAGGAAAATTCTCAAGCAACTGGGAAGTATAAGAAATCAAAGAAAGAAAAATAGAAAGAAGGAAAGAAGAAAGGAAGGAAGAAAGAAGGAAGGAAGGGAGGGAGGAAGGAAGGAAGAAGGGAGGGAGGGAGGGAAGAAGGAAGAAAAGATGAGAGAAGAATTGAAAAGGTGCTTGAACTTTAAAGCTGATGTTCTTTGAAAAGAATGAGAAAAAAATAAGAAAAAGACCAATTGGCATCCTTTCCTTCTGAGTAAGGTACACTGATACCTGTCAGAGTGATATTTGACGGACTAAATGTCTGCAAGGATAATCTGTACTTAGTGTTCTTCATTCCATTAAGACACAAAAATTCTTGCCCTTAGTGTGAATAGGGCTTCCTGTTCTCTATGCTTCTTAAGTAAACTTACTACTAATAAAACATGTTACTGAGACATAAAATGCTATAAAAGAAGCTATTGAAGATTAAGACCTCCCCATGCCTCCTTCAGTCTCTGAATTCCCATCATTTCTTTATGATTCACTGTTACCCTAGTTTTTCTGGTCTTCAGGCCCTTTGATAAGAGTTGACCAGAACATACTAGTCAAAGATAAATTAAGACAGACACCTTAAACCTATCCACCCAAAAGACAATAAAAGTTAAGGAGGAAGACTTCTAAAAGGAGATGAGTTCTCTTAAAGGGATCTATAGAAAATTGCAAATTATTAGATTGTGTGTGTACAGTATTGACTCTGGAGAGCTCTATATTAGGAGTGTGATCTTGTATCCTCATTCAGTGAGAATTCTAGTCAAGATTGGTTACTGGGGTCTGCCATGAGCTCAACTAGACAAGCTACATGTCCATGTTATCCTCTGACCAGAAGGTAGAGGCTTACCTTGACTTATAAAAACAGGCCAGAGTATAGAGATACTGTTAATAAACCAAGTGTGAGAAATGGGATCATAGAATCCTATTTTTCACATAGAGCTTCAGTGAGTGACTCACAAGAATTGGTTACTATTAAAGCTCTTCTTTACAGTAGATACAGGTCAAAGACTGACCTCTTGATTCCTTCTCATTTCATCAGCTACACATCGACTGGGTTATTCCAACCACCCTCTTCACTACCCATTTGCATGTACTCTGATTCCATTCATTGAACTAAACTAAAAATAGTTTGATGAGAGTTTGAATTTTGTATACATATTTATCATCCAGATATTTTTCATTCTTGAATTTTGTGGGTTTTAATACTTGTTATTGAAATACAATCTGGGGAAGGCTAGGAAGAGAAGGCATAACCCATGCTGGGTAAAGACTTTCCAGTGTGCATACCCTGAGGTCATGCATACACCTCAGCAACCCCTCAGTAATCTCAGTAAGTAAGCTCAATAAATTCATTGGTTCCCCAGTAAAACTTTAATCAAATATTGGCTCGACACTAGAACCTCGAAAGTGAATAAGCATTGCTTAGCACCCCAGGAAGTCTCACAACAGATGGAAAATTTATTTGTTAATGCTATTATGTCTCACAAATATTTTTTGAAAAAAGAAAATGAGAATGTAAAAGATGTTAACATGATATGGGAATGGAGATATTTTCCAAAATAGGCAGAAAAAATGAGAAACCTAAGCAAGTGGTGAAGGTCTGTTTAGGTTTGTTATGATATATAAAGGATGAGACAAAAATAATATATACATAATCTTAAAATGCCTACAGTCATAGTTTAGTCAACTAGTTTAAGGAACCAAATATATATATAGTCAAAGTTTATCTGAGACTATTTTGGTTTTTACCCAAGCCTTAGCTACATAGCACATAATAATTAAAAGTACCAGACTGGTGGAACTAACCTTATTGGCTATTACCGCCAGATTCTGAGGCCTATACTAATGTGGTCAGAGGGACTTAAAGGACAGTTTTTGCCCCTTGTCCTCCAAGGTTGACTAAGTTCCAGGTGGCTATGGAGAGTGTTTTGTCACAGCAATGGAGAAACAAACTAGGACAGTAAGTCACCTGTCTTCTTGTTCAGGGAGGCCGTGGACACCCTACGAGATGGACTTGAACCAGTGTCCAGTCTACAAAGAGGAGGGTCAACTCAGAGGAAATATCTCATTCATGCTTCCAAGTGAAGCCAGACATGGTCGAGCAGGACCTTTGACTTATCTTCACAGAGATGGAACTGGTAAAAGTACGGAGCCAGGAGCTCCTCCAAAGCACAGGACCCTTGAGGAACAGATCCTCAAATGACCTTAAGTGTAAAAATAAATTGATTTATTTGGGCCAACTGTATGGTGTTAAATACCCAAAAGGAAAGTATAACCAATGAGTAAAGTCAGCAGTATATTTTTTTGAGTTCAAGCGATTACACTTCCCAGACATTAGGCTTAAGTTCATATAAAAAGTTATTTAGACAATTACTTCTCATTGATCATTTTGTTCCTAACCAGAAAGTGCTTCTCAGAAGTAAGACTTCAAATCTTGGTCTCCAATACTGTAGTGCCCACCTGTAGCTAAGGGAGACAACCAGCTGTTGTTCTAAAATGATGGATAAATTTGTTTTCTCCCCCTATCTAGAAGCCTTTGAGAGGGAACTGACACTGATCATAACCACTCCAACAGCTATCAAAATACCTGAAATCAAATCCTGAATTCATCACTCTAGAGTCCAGCCTTGGAAGACAAAAGACAAATGAGGAGGAACCCCATAGAGGGATGTTTTTGGAAGTCCTTGTCAAGAAATTCCAATGGAATCTCATATGAGCATTTGAAAATTGCCCTGTTCTGACTGTTTTCTAGTTCCCTGTCTAGAACTTGTAATGCTAATTACTCTTACCTTTACTTCTCCTTCATGTCTCCTATTCACAATTCAAACATTTCCTTTTCCTCCTTGAGATAAGAGGTATGTAATTTGGGAGTCTTTTAGATAGACCCACTGAAGGGATACTCCAGTTACCTCATCCTGCATCCCTGTTCAGCATGCAAGAAGCCAGAGCAGTCTGTGTTCCTATTCCCTATTGGCAATTTGGGTAATCTCTTCAGAGGATGATGTGATAAGAACAGGAGATAGGAATTGGCTAGGCAGTTAGGGTAAAAAGACCCCAAATTAAAGTAGCCAGTTTCTTGTCTAAAACTCACAATGTCCTGGGGCCTCTTAGCAACCTACTCCATTCCAAAGGCCAAAAACGTCAAAAATATTTGGGACCTTTTATCTAATCCTTAAAAGATTTTAGGGTTACCTCTTCAGAGGGAGGAATGTTAGAGAAGCCAAAAACCCCATAAAATAAATAAATAAATCAAAGAAGAATAAAGAGTACATGAAGTTATCAGAAAAAAGCAATGGGGAGGAGTTGGAGTAGGTGACACTGCTTAAATGTT
>NW_008340640.1:22570-39930 GCF_000622305.1 Nannospalax galili
TTAAAAAAATAATAATTTTCAAGTCTTTGTGATTGAACATGCTTCCATCTTGCCTAGAACACAGTGTGTTTTCAAATCTGACTAATAATCCAGTAGCATGCGGCAGATTTGTACTGAAAAGCCATTTTGAAATCACATTTTGCACAGGCCAAATTCACCATGGTCAGAAGTCTCTCAGTGGCAGAATCTCCACTTTAGTTAACAATGCTGAAACAACTCAATAGTGTCTGCCTTAGTTGAAGGTCTTTCCCTGGGCAAATGCCCCGAACTTTGTTCCTTTGTTAATTAAACAGCTATACATTGGGAACATGTATGGTTTGGTTGTAATGTACCTGTAAACATTAACAGAACCGATTTTCTGTGATCCTTGTATTCGTCTGAATTAATACCAAATGTTTAAAAAGATGTGTTTAAATGAAATGTTTCATAACAATCAGTCATTGAAAACATCATTGGCAGATGAGGGCAGAGTATTATGATGCTGGTCCCATCTGCCAAGGAGGTGAGGTGGAATGCTTTAAGAATGCTTTCCATAGGCTGTAGCGAGGTCAGTAGCACGTCTGCATCAGGCTCTGGCCTTTCAGAACGTGTTCATCATATTATTTCCAGTTCTGGCTCCTTACATCTAAGATTGTACAGTGACAAGTTAGAACACACTTGCCCGGATGAGGACAAATGTGATGGAGAAAGGAGTTTGGGCACCATTTTCTAAGAGAAATAGTCAAAAGAAGCAGATATAACCTTCAGAACCTAAGTTGTCATTTGTCCTTGTGAAAATGCCATGGGGAAGAGAAAAATCTGTTCTTTGTTGTTCTCTCCAGCAGAAGGAAGGGGAAAGGATATCAGAAAAATGTTATTTTGCTAGAGCCAAGTGAATATGTTTAAAGATCAAAGAGGTGGATTCCCCCATGATGAGATGGGTCTAGCAAAAGATGGTCTCTATGCTGACTGCTGGAAAGGAGCTTCCCTTCCTCAGGAAGATGAAAGGAACTCTGAAAGAGTTTCAGAACCTCAAATTTCTTTCTGTTGCTGTTTGCTTTTTTATTTTGTTTCCATTTAGCCTTCAGAACATGTGTGTGTATACATAAGCAGACATTGTCTACATATATGCATATATAATATCAATATATAATTAGTCCATTGGGAAATAATGTCAATCAAATTTTTGTACATGAATTACACTGTAAATATATCAATGTGGCTCATTGTTATGGTTTAGACATAAGATGTCCCTCACAGAATCACTTGATTCAATACTTGGCCTCATTTCCCATCTAGCTATGTTACTTTGAAAAACTGTGGAACCTTTAGGAGGCAGGACCTAGCAGGAAGAAGTGCATCACTGAGGAGGTGGATCTTTAGCTTATATCCAGGCTTAACTTCCCGTCTCCTCCACGCTGGTTCACTGAGATGTGAACAAGCAGCTACCACACAGTCCTGCCTTCTGAGAGCTATGGACACTTGCCACCATGCCTTCCCTTCCATGATGGATGATATCCTCTCGAACCATGAGCCAAAAATACAACACTCTTCCCTTAAGTTGCTTCTTGTCAGGTCACAGCAATGAGAACAGTAACTAATACATTGATTATTTAGCAGCAACAACATAAATCTGTTAAGAATACTTTTGCCATATGAATAAAGACTTCTAAAGGGAAACATTTTTATTTTCTTGAACTAGTTTTTGCATAGAGAATATCTGTATATGTCAGCAGCATTGGACACCCCTCAAGTAATTAAATAGAAGAAATTCCAAGTCTGTTGGTGTTATGGATAAAACATTGTGGCTCCACTTTACTCCTTTCATTGAATAAACACTTCATTAGGCTGCTTAACACTGGAAATATTAACACCTAATTAATGAAATTCGGTGCCACCGGGAACTGCAACATTAACTTCTTGTGCCCTGTATGGAGTTAAAGTCCTCATTCTGGAGCATCTTCTCAGTCTGGCACTAGCTGGCTAAGGAATCTGTTTCACCTGTTTGGACCTAAACTCTCAAGTTTGCAGAAGGGTGGGGAGCTGTACTTCATGCTCTTGGCAGACAGGATTGCATCTAAATATAATATCAGATATAAAATATGTCATCCAAGGTGCAATGGAGCAGCAGCCCATGCTCTGCCTGTGTTGGCCTGGTCAGAAATATCTGAGCACAAAGGACGCTTGAGAACGCTTTAATTCAGTAGCAGGCCTCATCACTCACCAAAGTATGAACCATGCACTATGGGACAGCCTTTTACCCCAGGGGTTTCTGAGAAGATTAAGAATGAGAGAAACAGCCTATCTAAAGCAATGAATGGCAATAATGCCATCTAAAGTTGTGATCAATCGTAAATGTTTAACAATACACACTTGGGTAAGAGTTAACAATTAAAGGGCTTAATATAAGCATAGAGGAAATTATATAAAACCATTTTATAATCTATGAAATCTTATTTTCAGGGTATAAAGTCTATGGATTTGATTAAAGCCAGACTCACATTTGTATGCTCTTGATGTCATTATGTTTAAGTCTTTCACTCTGCTGAAAGGTTTTCCCATCTTGAGAAGCAGGTTGGTTATAATCTGACTGTCTAGGAAGGTTTACTGGTGGCAGGTTGCCACATTCCCGTAGAATGAATATTTACCTCACCAGTCCAGATCCCAGTTGATCTATGAAATGTCCACAGATATAGATACATCCCAGAATAAACAATTATGTTCACCAATCAGATATTTTGTATTCTCAACAACCAGATATCCAGGATCTACCTTTCTCAACTTCCCACTTTCATTCTTGAAATGAGAGAACAAATCTGGTCATGGAAACAAAAATGGCTGGGATCTGCCAGGGCAGTGGCAGTTATAGCCTACAGGCAAATCCATCCAGCCTGTTGCTAACTTTGAATGTTGCAAAAAAGGATTTTTTGTAATTTTAAAACATTGATAAAAGATCATAAAAGAAGAATATATTGTGATGTGAAAATTATAAGAAATTAAACCTTTAGTGTCATAAATGACATGTAATTGGCACATAACCACACTCATTCTTCAATGCATTTTCTATGACTGTTTTGTACAACAATGACAGATCATAGGGCCAGAAAAATCAGAAATATTTACCATCTATCCATTTATGGAAAAACGATGCTTGACTTCAGTACAAAGGGTCTTGCTATCAATGTTCTTGACAAGTCAAGTCTTTTATAATTTCCTCCCACTCACTTTAATTCCTGGATGTTTACGCTGCACTACTCATGAAAATAGAACCTGAAATGCTGAAGTAACGTGAGCCCTTTGATATGGCAAAGCAAGGGATAAAATACAGGCCTCCTTCTAGTGCCCTCTGAAGCACTCTGTTTTTCATGTGTCCTGTGAAGCATCTTCCTGGTGGAAACTCTGACACTGCTCTTTGGCGTTCCTTGCTTGGGATCATCAAAGTCACCTTTTGCCAGCCTCCCTTACTGTTCTAGTTTCTTTTCTTCTATTCTGATAAAATATTCTGACCAAAATCAGTTTAGTGAAGGAAAGGATTTGGCTCATACTTCCAGCTCACAGTCCATCAGAGGGAAGTCAGGAAAAGAACTCAAGCTGGAACTTGAAGCGGAAACCACAGAACACTGCTTGATGGCTTCCTCCAGACTCATGCTTAGCTAGCTTTCTTACAAAGCAGAGGACCACCTGCCTGTGGAACAGTACCACCCACCGTGGGCCAGGCCTGGTGTACATCAGTCAGCAATCAGGACACTCTCCAGCAATCATGCTCACAGGCCAATCTGCTTAGGGAAATCTCTCAACTAAGATTCTCTTCTCATGTGATTCTAGGCTACCCCAATTGACAATTAACACTAACTAGGATACTGTGTTTAATGAAAACAGCTCCTTAGACTTATAGCAAACAAAAGAAGAAAATTCTATTTTATTGTACACATGAACGAAAAATTCCAGTGCATGGTAGAACTAAAGTTTAATGCTAAGGTTTCTGGTCTGATCTGAAGCTGTTCCCTTCATCTGCTTTGTCACAGATTCTTTCAAGTAATTCTTAGGACCACTGTTAGCATTTATTGAACATTCACTCTTGACTAGAGTTATAGCCTCAGACCTGGAGAGCTTTAAGTTTGGATGTTAACCCACTACAGCCAACCTTCCTGTCTTGCATCAACTTCAATATTTTTGTTCTTAGGTTTTTGCTTCGTCTAGGAGCAGTTGCCTTTGAAAGGGAGCTATTATTCCCTTGAGGTATGTACAATCACATACACACGACTTCCTGGACTATTTCATTTTCTACTACACATAAAATATATTTGATATGTTCATACTTATAGTCTTTGCTCTTTGAAGATAAGATTTCAAATATTATAAAATGTTTTAGGGAAATTCCACTAAATAGAAATTCCACTATTAACAGTATGCTAAACATTCATTCTTGCCCAAAGCTGTAGAAAGCACTGTTTCTGTCTAAGGCCCAGCAGTTTGGACCCTCTCATACTTCTATGAGTAACCATAGTGCTTGGTTGATCTATCAGGAGTCACAATTTTAAATCCCAAAGAAAGATTTAAGCCTCTATTAGTTGGTTTAAAATGCAAAAAATATGTAGAATCACCTGGTGCCCATAATCAACCTGTGATACAAATTCCTTAAGTCTTTGACTAACTCAGCAAGTGTCGGCGTGTGTTTTCTGGACTCAGGATACTACAAAAGATACTGTGGGTACAGCAAATAGTGCACGCATAGTGTTTCCTTCCCTCCACAACAGCAGGAAAACCAAGACAGGGTAGGAAACCACCTGACTCTTGAGAGTCCAGTGATCAAATGTTTTTAGAAGTTTAGAGGTCAATTTTCTGAGCTGACCGCATAATCCCTTCTAGAGAAGGTAGCACACAGCCTTAGGCCGGAAGGTTGAAAGGGTTTCACGGGGACAAACTGGAGATACTTTTGTCCTGCACAGAGACATGGGATCGAATAGAGGCCAAAAAATGATTTTAAGAACCCCCTTTAATAGAATTTTCCTGAGTTTTTTTAAATGAGAAAGGAGTAATATATAGTTTGAAGTCAGGATTTTCCTCCATTGCTTTTTCTCATTTTGTATTTTTCAAGTTCACATGTCCTTTGAAGACACCTCTCTAAAGTTTTCACAAACTAGTCTGAGATTTGTACTTTATTCAGAGATGATAGATCCTTGTACTGCACACATGGCCAACACGTTTGGAATAGTTAAAGCCATTCTGATGATTATTTTTATTGATTTTTATGACGGTGCTAAAAAAGAAAGTATATTGCATTTGTAAAGATTCTTAAAATATAAATTACCTAGGATATCTGGTTGCATGCTCCCAAATAATAAAAACAAATGAATTTGTCTAAATTTGTGGCATAATATGGGAGCAATTGAAGAGCTTTTATCAGTCATAAGACATACAAGTGCAAGGATTAGAGAGGGGAATAAAGCCCTTTGAAATCAGAATTCTTGTTAGTGCTTCTTAATGGACTAACAATTTAGATCTAATTGATCACAGCATTAATTGTCCATAATCTTTATATGCTAGTGGGGCCTTGTGGGGCATTACTAATCAAATTAAAACTAATTCGAAGCAATCTCCAATTACACAATATTTTGTCTCTCTTTCAGGCTTGGGGAGTCAGGGGCAATGTTGTGTTGACAGCAGCTGAGTCACATGCCCTTCCTGGGATTCATGAATGGCCTTCCTGGGACTCATTTCTAGGAAGGTGTGTTGTATAGTGAATGGCCTTATGCAAAGCATCTAACAACAATGACAGAAAAATGAAAATTTTCAAATACAGAAAAAGGAAGGTTGTGCTTCCAGCTTAAATGCACACATCTGCCAAACTCTTCATACCAGATTTCTGTGGTGGCCTCATTCATCAGCAACACACAGGTCGAGAAGTGACAGAAATCCTTGCTAAGCTTAAAGGAGCTGTTTTTGCTCCTGATCAGCATCAGATCACATGACTATATTATGTTGAGCTATAGACCAGGGAAGAGCTGAATAGGATGTCAAGAATTGTTTCTTTCTCACTACTGGTGCTGGACCCAGGGCCTTGTACATGCTAGGCAAGTACCTACTGCTAATCTATACATGGAGCCCTCTTCTCACCTTTTTATTCATAGATAGGGTCTCACTAAGTAGCCCATGCTGGCTTTGAACTTGCAATTCTCTGACCTCAGCATTCCAAGTACCTGGGATTTTAGGCTTGAATCACCAGGCCTGACTCAGGACTCCTTTTTCAAATGAGACAAATGTTAATCAAAATCTCTGTTTTCACTACTGCGAGAAAGTGTGGGGATGACAAGTCAGTCTTTGCAAGCCTGGACTCATGGCTCAACCAATTCAACCTAGAAAAGTTTTCATGTTTGGTTTCCTTTCTCCTTTTCTTTATTATTTACATTTGTTCTTTGTATATATTCATTGTACATGGTACACCGTAATACAAGGACGTTTCCTTATAGGTATATGCTTTAAGTTGAACACATTCTCCTCATATTCTCTTCCCTCAGTTTTTTCACCCCTCTTCCTTCTTCTGATCCTCTTTGTTCCTTCCCACCCTCACATGCACCTACACACATATAAACACTCACATACACATACACAAGAGACCCAGGCTGGGGCTGTAGCCCAGTTTGTAGAGCATTTTGCTACCATGTAAAAGTCCCTGGGTTCAAATCTGGAACTGCATAAACTGGGTATGGGTGCACAAACCTTTAATCCTCAGCTCTGTAATGAGTTTGAGGCCAGCCTCAGCTATGTGAGACCCTGTTTTTTTTTAAAAAAGAAAGAAACTGATACCCAAGTTTAGAAGTTATTTCTTCAAGGCATTAAAAATGTTCAAAAGATTTAAACAGAGTAATTACTGACAAAGTTCTCAAGGTATTAGCTGAGAATCATAAAAATTTACACTAGGAAGACAGAGAACAAGTAGAAATGCAACTTTTATTCTAAGAAGTTAAAAGGTGAAGTAGTTTGAAGAGATGAACCATTTATTCTCAAATTGCCTTTTGGCACACTATTGGTCGTTAATTAACCTTTAACTTTTAAAATATTTATTTTTATTTTATGTGTATGATTGCATTGCCTGCATATGTGTAAGTGCACCCGGGTCTTTCAATGCCCATGGAGATGGGTAGAGGGCATTGGATCCCCTGGAACTGGAGTTATAGATGGTCATTAGCTGCCATGTGGGTGCTGGAAACTTCTGCAAGAGCAGCCAGTGCTCTTAACAGCTGAGCCTTCTCTCTAGTCCCTAACCTTCTATTTTTTATCAGCTTAGGTCCATCCCAATTCTTCTCTTTCTCCCCTACCATGTTCTGGGATGATAAGGGAAACAGCTCATTTGTGTTTGCTTGCTAACTGGTTGGAATAGCATGTGCCTGCAAAAGAGAGGGGGTGAGTTGCAGGAGCACAGTGGCTGAAGAAGTGCTAGACACTGAGGAAAGGAAGACGGGAGGAGACAAGAAAAAATTCAAGAAAATCAACCATGGTGCATGGACAGAAATATCTCATAAGGAATAACCATTTTGTTTTCTGGTCAGTGTTTCATGTGAATCTTCTTCCCATCTCTTAATCAAACATTAAATAAAGTTTTCTGTAAAATTCATTGTGGAGTTGATGCTTTAGCTGATTCTCATGAGCTGAACAACACTGCTTTAAGCTGGATGCACACCAAGAGCAGAAGCTGTTTAAACTGGGCCATACATACAGGTATTATTCATCCAACAGTTTATCAAGTATCCCTCGGTACCACGGTCTGTGCTATATGCTACACAGGACAGGGCGTGACTAACATATTGCTGATGTCCCTAAGACATTTACAGGATTTTTGCCGTTGACTAGGGGTGGGGGAGAGAAGTTGAGAAAAGTTCTCACTATGAAGCCATGACAATTAATCTTTATTGTAAACTTGATGAAACTAAGAAATTCCCTAAGAGACACTTCTGGATGTGTCTGTGGGGGGTGTTTCCAGAGAGGTTTAACTAAAGGGGAAAACTCACCTAGAATATGGGTGACACCATCCTATGGGCTGGGGTCCTGGACTGAGTAAAAGGGAACAATGAAGAAAACAAACTGAGTCCCACTTTTTTCCCTCTGTTTCCTGAGTGCAGGTGCAATGCGTCCAGCTGCCTCACAATCTCTCCACCAAGCCTTCCAAACCATGATGGACTCTGTCATTTCAAGCTAGGGGTCAAAATAAATCCTGCTTTCCTTCCATTGGTTTTGTCTGGAATTTTGTCACAGCAACAAAAAGAGTAATTAATATAGTAGCCCAGACTAGTCTCATACTTACAATTCTCCCTCAACCTGCCAAATGTGTATACTATCATATCTGAGCTTTGACATTTAGAGTATATAACTTGGGTCTATAAATAGAGAAATTAATTGCATCATGTGGAGAGTTAAGAAGTAGGTAAATAAGGAGTTTTCGGTAACATCAAAAGGTGCCATTCCCCAAATAAAGATAGAGCCAGGAAATATAAACATTGGTGGCAGAAATGTTTGTGTCCCTGCATGGGAAATCTCTCTATGGCCTGTGATATATTTGAGGCTTATGGAGACTGAAGTTTTTAAACCAGGGATGTACATGAGAATTGCCACCAGTCCAAAGAGAAGACATAGTTGATAAACCTTTAGTTTCTTCTGACATTTCTGCACACCGTCAGCAACCAGAAAGATTTGCAAGATGAGCTCTTCACCCTCCACTTATTAAACAATGCTTTTTCTGTTTTGGATGCTAGATCCCCATCTCTCACCCTGCACAAAAAATCAACTCATGGGGATGTAGAGATGGCTCAGCAGTTAAGAACACTGGCTGTTCTTGCAGAAGATCTGGGTTTAAATTCCAGCACCCACATGGCAGCTAACAACTGTCTGTAACTCCAGTTCTAGGAGATTTGATCCTTCTTCTGTCCTCTACAGGCATTGCACAACAAGGGTGCACTTACGTACATGCAGGCAATACACTCATATGCACACAGAAATAATAATAATAAACAAATAAATATTTAAGAATCAATTCATAATGGTTCAAAACCTTAATATAAGACCTGAAACTGAAAATGTTAGATGAAAAAGTAGGGGAAAAACTTCAAGATATAGATACAGGCAGGAACTTTCTAAATGGAACTTGGGGAAAATGCTAACAATTAACAAACAGGACCTCATGAAATTAAGAAGGTTTTTTCACAGCAAAGCAAACAGCTAACCAAGTAAAGAAATGGCCCAAAGAATGGGAGAAACTCTTGGCTAGTTAGACATCCGACAGAGAATTGCTATCTAGAATGTACAAAGAACTCAAGAAGATGAAACAAGACATTAAACAGCCCAGTCAATCAAAGGTCTAGTTAAAGAACAGATAGCTTGCAGACGTAACACAAATAGCCAATGAATAAGAAAAAAGTTCAATTTTGCTAGCCACCAGAGAAATACAAATAAAACTACACTAAGACTTTTTCTCACTCCATTCAAGAGAAAAAAGTAAATACTGGCAAGACTATGAAGCAAAGAGAACACTTATATACTGCTGGTGGAGATATAAACCAGTCCAGCCACAATAGAAGTCAGTGTGTAGGTTTATCGAAAACTTAGAATAGGGCTTTCAGTAGAACTGGTTGTACCACTCCTGCAGGGGTCTAAAGGACTCCAAGCCTTCATGTAACAGAGACACTTGCTCTCTGTTTCACAGATAAACTTCATTGTGTATCACAGCATTATTCATAATAGCGAAGTTATAGAACCAATGTAGGTGTCCAAAAATATGAAATGGATAAAGAAAATTTGATATATATGTACATATATACATATATACACACACACCTATGTGAAATAGAATGTTTTTTTCAGCCATAAGAAAAAATGGCGTTATATCATTTGCAGGAAAATGGAGATGTCACAGTACAAAACTTAAGTCTTAGGTTTTGTTATAGATTTATAAAATCATGTATGTATACATATAACAGTATTATGGAGGCCAGAAGACACGTGGGTTTTTTTTTTTTTCTTTTTGGTTTTTGTTGTTGTTTGGTTGTTTGGTTGGTTTATTGGTTGGTTGGTTTGGGGTTCTTTTTCAGACAAGGTCTTTCACTGACTGACCTGGCACATGCAAAGCAGACTAGGCTGATTGGCCATCAGGCCCCAATGACCCACCTGTCTCCACCATCTTGGCACTAGGATTACAAGCATGTACCAATATACCTGACATTTTTACTTGGGTTCTGGGGTTCGAAGTCAGGTTCTTATGCTTGTATAACAAGCACTTTATTGACTGAGCCATCTCCCCAACTCTTTAGGTCTCCAAATCATATACCAAAAGCCTTTTGTTCTAGACCAGTTTAGGGGAGGGAAATAAAAAAGGATATGGGGTTAGGGTAATTAAAATGCATTATATATTGTCAAAGAACAAATTTAATTAACAAAAATATAAGCCTTTTGTACTTAACAATCACAAGAAGATACTTTTTTCAGTACTGGGGACAGAACCCAAGGCCTCGTATTCCACACAAGTGCTCTATTTCAACCTACACTCCTAGCCCTAAGATAACTTTTCTGCAAGAGACCCACAGTAGTTATGCCCAGTGGAATGTTAGGCCACAGTAACGAACATGTGTGCTAATATCCATTCCTACAATAACCATTTGAACAAAGTGAGATGCTGCAGTTCCTAGAATATGACAAACAGCTAATGAATATTAGTTTTTATTAATGGTAATATTAATTAAAGATACAATTGTTCACTTAATGCTAAGATTGAAAATCTTGAAGGATTGTATAAAGAATTTTGGCAAATGGCTTTACAAAATTGCTATACAAAATGTTTATTAATGATTAGCATTTTACTCCAGCTATTTAACTTAAATGCATAACCATCTCAATCTAATTACAAACATTCTTGTATCTTGAGGCATCTTTCTTCAGACCTTCTGAACATACTTGATTATGAACATGCTATTTTTGAAGAAGAAATTGAATTGTATCTTATTGTGAAGCAGAAAAATCACACGGCTTTCTTTTCTTCTTTCTTTTTGTGTTCCTTTATTCTATGATCAAGACCAAAAGCAAGAATGAGATTTTAGAAGGAAGTGATGCAGCAATAACCAATCAAGTTGGCCGTTGACATGACCAGTCTTTTTCAGGGGAATTTGGGGGGGAAAGGTGAGGAAAAATGCTATAGACCTGGAGAACAGTTTTCAAGAACAAGATGTTCTTGGAGGCACATAAACCTCCAAAGTTGGGCAGGCCTAGCTTTCAGTAAGCATGCCTGCATCCACAGCCAAACGACAAGCCTAAAGGGCACCACATTAGTGACATGGGACCATAGCAGGGACCCTGCAAAGAGCGGTCTTGAGAGCCACTGGGGAGATGTTCCCAGGAAACCCAAGATCCTCAGTTTGGGTCATTTGTGGCTTACACTGAAGGGAGAACCTAACAAAATGGAACTTTGTAGTTCAAGGACAGAAGGGCTTTAAAATGCTATAAACAACTGTCCTAGGGCTTCTGGGAAACCAAATAGCTTTTACCAAACAACATTTGATGAATTAAGTGCAAATAACTTAGAAGCATGTGGATTAAATTTCCTTTAAAGTGCACATGGGTTTAAAAGTTAAAAGGAAAAAATTTGTTTTGTGAAAGTCAACTTGAGTTTTGTTACACCCAATGAAAGAGTCAGAATTACGTTTCCTTCCATGAAAGTATCAGTGTATTAAGTACTCCAGTAATCACTTACTGTTCAACTCCTATGCTACTCCTTGTGCTGAGAATAAAATTCTGTATTATGTGACTCCATAAGGTAAGATTGAGAGGATTACCTAAACTGACCACAGGATGACTTAGTATTCTCTTAGACAGGCACCAGGGGATTGCACTAGATAATGCTAAGCTTCAGGGCAGGCTCCAAACAAACCTATGGGCTGGGTGTTCTCTTTTTTCACCCTTGCAAAGATGATTTGCAATGAAAAGGATACAAAATGCACAGCAAAGACCCTGTGATTCACTTCTAGCCTCTCCACTGACAAGTTGTAGAGTTCTGGGAAAACAACTATTTCTGAATTATAGTCGAATACTATCCAGCTGGTAAGGTTGTTGTGAGGATACTGAGAGATCTTGGGTAAAGGTACTCAGTGAGCTATTATACAGTTGAAAAAACTGCATTTTTCCTTCTAATGACACTTAACAGATTTAAATACATAACAAATATCAAATTCATTAGTAGAGTTTAGAAGCATATTCTTCTAACAATACTCACAGCATATTAAATCACCAAAAGAATCCCAGATGAGTAAATCATGGAATTTTTTTGCATTTAAGACCAATAACACACTTGTATCCTAAACATTTGTGTCCCCCAATTCACATGCTGAAATCCTGTTACAGTTTTCTTTCTGTTGTTGTGATAAAACACTGACCAAAAGCAATTTGGGTGTGAAAGGGTTTATTTCACCTTACAACTCCCAGGTCACAATCCATCAATGAGGGAAATCAGGGTAAGTACTCAAGGCAAGAACCTGGACTTAGAAACTGAAGGAAAGACCACAGAGGAGCACTGCTTATGACTTGCTGTCCCTGGTTTGCTCAGCTACTTTTGTTATACAGCTCGGGCCCCTCTATCCAGGGATGGCACCACACACATTGGGGCTGGGCTCTCCTACATTGACTATCAATTAGGGAAATATCTCATACGTGGCTAGAGAGATGGCTTAGGGGTTCACAGCACTGACTTCTCTTGCAGAAGACCTGGGTTCAGTTCCCAGCACCTGCATGGTGTCTAATAAGCATGTGTAATTCCAGTTCCAGGGGCTCCAACGTCCTCTTCTTGACCTTCCCAGGCATTGCATGCATGGGTGCATGTATACATGGGGTAAAACACTCATACACATAAAGTAAAAACAAATCAAAAGAAAAAATTTTAAAGAACAAAAACGCCTCAGGAACATGCCCATAGGCCAGTTTGATGGAGCAAATTCCTCAACTGAAGTTCCCTCTTCTCTGGTGACTCTAATTTATGCCAAGTTGATGAAAACTAACCAGCACAAATTCTAACAACTATAGTGATGATACAGAAACAATTAAATGTTGCATAAAGAGTGAAACTGGAAATGCCCTGCAAACCTCCTCCCTGAGGACCAGATCTTAGAGTATCAGAATGTGCTACTTAAGCTGCCAAAGGAGAAAAGTAATCCATACAAATTACAACAATGACCAGCCCAGCAAGATATCCCCAGTGGTGCAATAGTGGCACTTTTATCTTAGGGGAATCCAACAACTGTTTAATTACCCTTAAGTCCTGCTCAATAGAAAGGAATTCATTTCTGGTACTGTAAACCTAGCCAACTAGCAGTGACTAGAGAGGTTGTAGGCTCTAGAGGAGAGAGTAACTGCTATTTTACTAAACCAATATAATTTCTAACTGTATTCTAAGTACTTATCCTTAAACCTAAAGGTAAGTGTAGCTTTCACCCCTCATTAAAGTTTGTTTTTGCAGCATATGGATGCTATTACAGAGATCCACCACTGACCAGAATGCAGAGTAAGAAATGACTGTGGCATGCCCAACACAACTGGTACTTCTCCAACACAACCCCTACACCTAAGGCTCAGCAAACTCTGTGTAAGAAAGGATAGCAAGATCTTACGAGTCAAAAGACACCTGTTGCTAGATGGTGTCTTATAGCCATGGCAGGGAACCTGCTCCCATGAAGCCTCAGCAATATGGTTTCCTAAACAAGAATTGTTATACTGTATTTCTTAGGGACAAATGACCCCAGAAAGTTTGTATGTGCTCAGTACCTATATAATTTTTTCTGAATAATTAATTTCAAAACCCAAGGAATTGAATTTCTGGATGAAGAATCCATAGATATGCAGGATTGACTGTATTATATCCTAAAGAAAAATGTGCTTCTAATTCAGAGACTGACTCTTTAGTCACTGGGGAAATCAAAAGGCCAGTAAGCGAGGATGTGTTTGAAAGGAACAGGATTTCACTCGATATCCTCAGTTTTCTCCCTGTTGGATTCTTGGCTCATGGTCTCTGCCCTGGAGAAAGAAATTTCCCTTAGATACCAACTTGTGAGAATTTTTTACCACTTCCTTCTGTTCAGGGAACTTGCTGAAAGTTTGAGCTAGAATTCATCAAAGACTTCAATGTTTTCAATGGTTTGTTGATCATAATTAAAAATGTTTACGTATAAAAGAAGCTAGCTGCTGGGCTTGTTGGAGCATGCCTTTAATCCCCACATTTAGGAGACAAAGGCAGGTGGATCTCTGTGAGATGGAGACCAGCCTGGTCTCCATATCAAGTTCCAGCCCAGCTATGGCTACAGGGAGACTCTGTCTTGGAAAGACCAAAAAATAATAAAAAGCTAGTTAACTTTAATTTAGAACTGGTATTCATATGTTATGGAATAGAAATCCTGGGGCTGGAGAGATGGCTCAGTGATTAAGAGTACTGGCTGCCCTCTGCTTTTACAGAGGACCTGGGTTCAACTCTCAGCACCCACATGGCAACTAACAACCATAAATTCAGTTCTAGGGGATCCTACACCCTCTGACTTCCATGGGCATTACATGACATGGGTGTACTTACATACATGCAGGCAATACATTCATACATATAAACTAAAAATAAAATATCTTTCACCTTGCACAAAAGTCAACTCCAAATGGATCAAAGACCTTAATGTGAAACTGGAAACCCTGAAACTATTAGAAGAAAATATCGGCAGTAACTTATGATATAGGTGTAGGAAAGGATTTTCTAAATCAAACAGAAGTTGCCAGGAAATAAGGTCAGCAATCAACAAGTGGGACCTCATTAAACTAAAAAGCTTCTGTACAGCAAAAGAAACAACCAAGAAAGTGAAGAGAAAACCAACAGAATGGGAGAAAATCCTCACCAGTGACACATCTAACAGGAGTTTAACATCCAGAATATATAAAGAACTCAAAAAACAATCGTAAACCAAATGACCCAATTAAAAGATGGGCTAAAGATCTAAACAGAACATTCCCAACGGAAGAAATGATGATGGCTAAGAAACATCTTAAAAAGTGTTCAACATCGTTAGTAATTAGGGAAATGCAAATTAAAACCACCTTAAGGTTTCACCTTACTCCAATCAGACTGGCTAGGATCAAGAGAACAATTGATACTCAAATGCTGGAGTGGATGTGGAGAAAGGGGAACGAATCATTCACTGCTGGTAGGATTGCAAACTTGTGCAGCCTCTATGGAAAACAGTGTGGAGAACTCTTAAATTGCAAACTCATGCAGCCCCTATGGAAACAGTGTGGAGAACTCTTAAAAAACTAAAAATGAACCTACCATATGACCTGGTTATGCCACCCCTCATTCTATTATAGAGATGCTTGTACAATCATGTTTGTTGCTGCTCTTTTCACAATAGCTAAGAGATGGAAGTAACCAAAGTGCCCCTCAACTGACGAGTGGTTAACAAAAATCCTGTATATTTACACAATGGAGTTCTATTCAGCAGTAAAGAAAGATGAAATAATGAAATCTGCAGGTAAATGGATGGATCTAGAAACTGTTATACTAAGTGAAGTAACACAGACTCAGAAAAAACAAAAGATATATGTTTTCCCTCATTTGTGGATCCTAGTACCAAATTCTTTTATAGTCCATGTTCTTTTAATAAGATGATGCTGTACAGCAGTCTCTTCTGTATCAAATAACTACCATCATCACGACTTCAGCTGTGCTTGCTTGTTAAACACCGTCACAATTGGGCTTGTTGGTGGTTGTGCTCCTTCATTAAAGGAGGGGCAAGAAGAGTCAGTGGACCCTCACCGGAGTATCCAGCCACTCTTCCCAACCAACTGTATGTAATTTGGCCCTAATCATACATGGTCTCATGGATTTGGGGAGGACTAAAGTATATAACCTGGGGAAAGCTAGGAAGAGAAGGCTTGGTCTATTCTGGGTAAAGGCTTTCCAGTGTACGTACACCCAGATCACTCATACACCTCAGCAACCCCTCAGTCATCTCTGTAAGAAAGCTCAGTAAATTCATTGGTTCCCCCAGGAAAACCTTAATCAAACATTGATTTGACACTTGAACCTTAAAAGGGGATAAGCATTGCTTAGTATCCCTGGGAAAAGAATTCTTAAAACAGATGGAAAATTTATTTGTTAATGTTATCATGTCTCATAATTATTAAAAAAGAAAATGAGAATGTAAAAGATGTTAAAAGGATATGGGAATGGAGATATTTTCCAAAATAGACAAAAAAATGAGAAAGCCTAAGCAAGAGATGAAGGGTCTGTGATTGCTATGATATATAAAGGATGAGACAAAAATAATATACACATAATCTTAAAATTTCTAAGGTCATAATTTAGTGAACTTGTTTAAGGAACAAAATATATTTCTAATCAAGGTTTATCTGAGAAAGTTCGGGTTTTGCCCAAGCTTTATCTACATAGCACATGGTAATTAAAAGTATTGGATGTTTAACACCCATACTTTGAGGTCTATACTAATCTGGGCAGAGTGACTAAAAGGAGGATTTTTGTTCCTTGCCCTCCAAGGTCAACTAACTTCCAGGGGAATATGGAGTATCTCTCAAAATGTCCTGTAACTGTGGTGAGTCACCTGTTCTCCTGTTCACGGAGGCCATGGAGACCCCAAGAGATGGACTTGGACCAGTGTCCAGTCTATAAAGAGGACGGTCAACTCAGAGGAAACATTTCCTCCATGCTTCTAAGTAAAGCCAGCCACAGTCAAACAGCACATTTGACTTATCTTCACATAGATGGAATGCCCCAAAGAAGAGTAGCCTATCAGCAAATCGAGTAACCTCTTCAGAGGATGGTGTGATAAGAATAGAAGGTAGGAATTGGCTAGGCAGTTAGGGTAAAAAGACTCAAAGAAAAGCAGCCAGTTTCTTGGCTAAAAGTCAAAATGTCCTTGGGCCTCTGTTCCAAAGGCCAAAAATGTCAAAAGTAATTGGGAACACTTATCTAATCCCTAAAAGATTTTAGGTTTACCTCTTCAGAGGGGGGAATGTGCTAGGCAGTAAAAGACTCAAAGAAAAGCAGCCAGTTTCTTGGCTAAAAGTCAAAATGTCCTTGGGCCTCTGTTCCAAAGGCCAAAAATGTCAAAAGTAATTGGGAACACTTATCTAATCCCTAAAAGATAAAAGATTTACCTCTTCAGAGGGGGGAATGTTAGAGTAGCAAAAAGCCCCATGAAAGAAAGAAAGAAAAGGAAGGAAGGAAAGAAAGAAAAAAAGAGAGACGAAGTTGTCCAGAAAGTGATGGGGAGATATGGGAGGTGTTAGAAGGGAGGGAGTGGGCATGGATTTGATCAAAACACCTTATATGCATGCATGAAATTCTCAATAAAGATTTT
>NW_008340640.1:41156-52526 GCF_000622305.1 Nannospalax galili
GTGAGTTCGAGGCCAGCCTGGTCTACATAGTGAGTTCCAGGACAGCTGGGGCTACAGGGAGACCTTGTCTCAAAAAGACCAAAAAAAATTTGAATTCATATTTGAAAACATTTTCAAAAAGCAAATTCCAGACCAGACCAGGATAACTTCACTTGTAACCATTTTATTAACATTTTAAAAAATTATTTATTTATTTATTTATTTAATTTTTAATTTCTGTTTTTGAGACAGGGAATCCCGGTAGCCCCAGCTGGCCTGGAACTTGCTGTGCAGATCAGGCTGACCTCAAACTCACAAGGATCTGCCTGCCTCTGCCTCGAAAGTGCTGCAATTAAAGGGGGGGGGCCTCCACACCTGGCCCATTTGATTAACATCTAAGAAAGGAAACTATACTGAATATCTACATTTTTTTTAGAAATTTTTTTTTTTTGTCGTTGTTGTTCTTTTGAGATGGGTCTCATGTATCCCAGGCCGGCATTGAACTCACTGTTTAGCTAAGGATAACTTTCAACTTCTGATACTCTTGCCTCTATTTCCCAAGGTCTGTAATTACGTGTGTGCCATAATGCTCAGTTATGAGGTACTAGGAATTGAATCTACAACTTCATGCATGCTAAGCAAGCACTCTACCAACTGAGATACAACCTCAGAAAGTTTTAAAGCAGAAGAAATTCTTTCCATCTCATCCTGTGAGACTAGCATTAAACTAACTTTAAAAATAACAAAGAAAATATCCCTCATGAATATAAATAAGAAAAAACTCAGGTATTAATTTTATATTTCTGTGATTCAAACACTATGACCAGGGCAACTTGTAAAGAAGGCACATTGGGACTTATGGGTCCAGGGGGTGAGTCCATCATGGCAGGGGAAGCATAGTGGCAGAGGCTAGGCTACAAGAGCAAAAAGTCGAGCATGAGCACACCCATCTTCAAACAGGCACAGGAAGCAGAGAGACTTCCTGGAAGTAGGACCAGGCCATGAACTCTCAAGACCTGCCCCCAGTGCCATGCTTCCTCCAGCAAGGCCACAATTTCTAAACTCCTGCAAACTGCACCACCAACTAGGGACCAAGGGTTCAAATACTTGGAGCCTATAGAGGACATTTCATTCAAACAACCACATTCTAAAGGAAAATGTCCTTCATGAATATAAATGAAATATTTCTTTTGAACTATCAGTAAATGAAATTTGACAAAAACTCAAAAAATGCAAAATTGCAGAAGAAATTACTAGAAAAATATCCATGACTTTAGATTAAACAGCAATTTCTTAAACCAAACCCAAAATACATTATAGAAAACAGTGATAAATAATATTTCATATATAGTAAAAACTTAAAGCAGAAAGAAAGCCTAAGAGATATGGAATGGAGGCAGAGAAATCTTGTATTCTTAGTTTTTGTTGTCATTTCTTTAATTTTATCTGTAAACATTTCATTGTATGTCCCTAAATAATGAATTCTTGGGAAAACATAGCCATTAGATAATCATTGCATTTGAGGGGTAATTCCAATTGATAATGTGAATACTGTAGTTGGGATATATCACATGTATTATGTAGCAGATGTTGTTGACTGTATGATGGTTTGTAAGATAAGTGTTAACGTACTTTCTTCAAAACAAGGAAACTGAAGCTAAAGAACACCAAATAATGTGTTTAAGATTATAAGGTTCAAAAGCTGCAGAGGCAATTCTTGGTGTTAAAAGTTTAAGCTGGGATAGAGAGATTGGGGAGAGGAAAGGGTAAGGGATACTTTAGCCAAAACTAAGGCCCTATTAAGAAGCCTTACAGAAATACACTAATTTGTAAGCTAATTTAGATATAATATATTTGAAGTACAGTTTAAAAACAAATACCCTCATGGGTATTTGTTATGTTATTAACTAAAAATTGTAGTGCCAGGCACAGGAAGCCCCCTTACAAATTATTAGTCAAGGAGGCTTCAAAGGCCAAAACTACATAAACTATCATTATTGTTCTTGGGCATCATAACTAAATGGTAAGACCCTATTGCTGAAGACACCACTCACCTAGATGCCAGACATAGAGAATCAACCTTGACTGATCATGAAACTCTCTCACTGCTGTCTGGCTTACATAGTGCCAGAAGGTCCTATGCAGGCCATTGAGGAGAAAAGATGCTAATGATCTCACCCAGTGCAGGACACTGCATGCTACAGTACCAACCTGTCTCACAGACTGTGCCAACTTGTACAATAATGGCATGATGGATATGGGGTAACCTACCATTTTTCTGACTAGATTTGAGGCTGGCTCCACAGGAGGGATTTCATGCCCTGCTTTGGCTAAGGAACTATAGGCAGTTGATGGCTGTTAAATGAGAGAAGTTCATCCTCCTTTGAGGACATGGCCACTGGTAGACTGGTCATGCCCCAGTGGATGGACACACACTAATTGGGCTCAGGGTCTATGACACATATATCAGGTATGTCCCATGGTGAATCAGGGACTTACACTTCTCTCTTGCCACTTGAGCACCCAAAATGATCTCCACATCTGCATGATTAGAACTGGTAATTACTAGTCCTTCTAGAGCATTGCAAGAGTAATTGCAGACTCCTTTTACAGTTTTGATACAGACATGCAGTATTTTTTTGCATTGGAGTCTGATGATTCTGCCACCTGAACACATCGGCTGCACAAAAGCTAACAACTCTACCTCTGAAAAGAACAAAAGATGGGCTTAGGGAAGGCAGTCTGTTATCAAATAAAAATCTTTTTCTAGTCATGTGCTCAGGCTGCTATACCATAGACTTGGCTTCTCCGTGGTGTGACATTGAAAGACTATGATGTGAGCTCTATGTAGCTTGAGGAAATTGGCCAACCCAATTGGTAATTCCATGGCACACATGTTCTAGGAAATGTTCATTGATAGTTATAATTACTTGTATATAGACTATAATTTTGTTCTACTTGTTTAGTTGTTTTCTGTGGCTGTGGTAAGCACCATGACCAAAACCAACTTGAAGAAGAAGGGTTTGTTCAATTTTATCCTTTCACGTGGCACTCCATCTTTAAGGGAAGTCAGGCTTCTCAGGGCAGGAACCCAGAGATGGAAGCTGAAGCACAGGCCACAGAAGAACTGCTTACTGCTCCTTTAATAAGCTAAAGGTGTAGGTGAGTGGGGTCTTTCCATTGTTGCAGTGAGGACCCAGGAGGCTTCTACTTAATAGCTCTAATCTCCTTATCAATTGTAGCCACTGTTCCAGATTACACTTTGGCTGCAACATTAAGTTCCCTGGTGCTCTCTTTTGTTCCATCTGTACATTTTGTATTTCTTTCGGCACTACATCCTCTTTTACATTATAATACCTGCATAAAAGTTATCAATAATAACCAAGCCACACATTCATGTTTCCTCCTCCAAAGAAACTAGTCCACTACTTTTTTATTTAGCCTCAGGCAAGTTCTTAGGCTTTGGGCAGAAATGTCATAGGAATGACCTTTAGTCCAGTTGCTATTTTAGTCCTTTCTTCCCTCTGGAACTGCACTGCTCTTGGCATTACTTTCTTCCAGCCTCCTGCTAGACTCTGGGTACCAATTTCTGTCCTAGTTACTTTCTATTGCTGTAACAAAACACTAACCAAACCAACTTGAAGAGGAAAGGATTTATTTCATCTTATACATCCAAGGCACAGTCCATATTTGAGAAAAGTTAGGTGGGAACTGAGGGCAGGAACCTAGAGGCAGAAACTGAAGCCCAAACCATGAAGAAATGGCTGCTTACTGGTGTGCTCCTCTGGCCTGTGCTTATGCAACTCAGGACCACCTACCCAGGGGTGGCACAACCCACAGTGGACTGGGTCTTCACACATCACTTAACAATCCCAAAAATACCTCCCAGACTTGCCCACAGGCCAATCAAATACAGGAAATTCCCCCAGTTGAGGTTTCCTCTTCCCAGGTATGTCAAGTTGACAACCAAAGCCAACCATGACATTTATACAATGGCAGCTATCCATCCTTCTTGGAAAGGAAGTGAGTATAACAGGATAATCTTATCCTCTTATACTGAGAAATATTAAAAGATTAAGGGTCAGGCTTCAAAGGTCTTAACTAAGAATTTATTAATGGGTGAAAATCCAATCAAGAAGAGGTATATCATGAACGCTAAAGTGATGCCTTGCCCTAAACTGATTTTGAATGCCATTGCTACAATAACTCACAATTAAATATAGTTTCCCCATTTGAATTTTGGCTGGAATAACAAACCTAGGACTAGAGAAAAATAAAAATGTATTCAGACCCACCTACCCTCAAGAGCGATCTAACATTAGAGCTATTCAAAAGCTGTAACAGCTTTCTTGTCTTGAGGCCAAGAACCTACCATAATGATGACATCATTTGGTCCTCTCAAAATCTGTTTACTTCCTGAACATGAGAGTAATGTGTGCCATACAGAGGAAACCCTGATTTCTGAAAGATTGAAAGCCCTTAATTTCTTCTAGGGTACCAGGAGTAACTCCACCACAAGACGGGAAAGTTCAACTTATCATGCCAAAATAATTAAATCATAGCCACAAAGATGTCTCCATATTATAATGTACAGTAAATAAGTACAAGATGGCTACACATTAATTCTCTAGTACTAATTTTATAATGTGGAGCATAACTTATATTAGTTGGGCAATAACTTCAAAAGAGAAGCTCTAAAAATAACTTGGCTTCTAGAAGTGCCAGGAATGCTATGCCAAAAGGGTGTGGTTCAGACCTCAACTGCTGAAAAGTCAAGGCAAGATGAAGGAAGGATAGGAGTATTTGCAGAGGAAAAGAGGGGTGCTTTGGAGCTATTCCCAAGCTTACTAATTCCATCCTTGTTTTCTTCTCATGTAAAAGTTTCCAAGCTGATAGGAATGTCTTTGAGGAGTTTAGCTAGGCAGATAGTGATTTTTTTATCCCTCTTCCAGCATAACTCTGATTATATATATGTAAATATAAAGCATGTATAAGGCAATTCCTGATGGTATATATAATGCTGCTGACAGATCTGGAAATGACTGTCATTATTGGGATGGTGATTTAAAGGCCACAGGTGGTCATTTCCTCATTTCTTTGAAGAATCACCCGTCTCAATTTTTTTTTCTTATGAATTAATAGCATTACTTTGCTTTGGATGTAGAGGGAAGCATCATTCTAGATCACAGGCCACAAACTACTGACTGACAATTAAATTCCCACAGTTATGTTCTGATGGCCAGCATGGAGTTCATTGGTGGATCACACTGGCAATCCCAGTACTTATGAGGCCAAATCAGAGGACATTGCTTTGAGTTCAAGATCATCCTAGGTTACATAGTGAGTTCAAAATCATCCTGGAATACACATGAAAACCCTGTCTCAATAAAATGAAGATGAAATTTGAATTGGTTGTTTTAGTGAATATATCATGCTTTTTGTTTACCAGTATCCATTGGATACATTCACTTGGTTTTCTGCCTAAAGTCCTTATCTCCCAAAGACAAAAGGCAGCTACTTTCCCCTTATGGTACCTGAACACAAGAATATGGGCTAGCCCAACCACTAAACACTAGAGTGATAGCCTAATCAGAATCAGGCACTGTGGGACATCCTGCTTGATTCAGGTGACAGCAGCAGTGGCAGACATTCCAGCCCACATGGGTGGCATGAGTCTCTGTATCCATCCTCATTGGTAGCAATAGTAGGGTACACTAGGCTGGCCCTGCAGCACATTTTGGGTGTTGTTTCTGGCAACACAATCCCTATGACTGATCCTCTGAGATGTTGTGCCCACCAATATTGCTTAATAGATTTCTGTTCTTCAACTACTAGAGGAGCTGCAATCCAACAAATAAGGTTTTCAACTTTTAAAATTAAAGCAATTTACCTAAATTCCTGATTATTGGTTTCTTTTGCTATATAAGATCTAGGCTGGGGCTTGAGAGATGGCTCAGTTGTTAAGAACACTGGTTGTTCTTGCAGAAGACCTGGGTTCGAATCCTAGCACCCACATGGCAGCTAACAACTGTCCGTAACTCCAATCCCAGGGGATCCCACAGCCTCTTCTGACCTCCAAGGGCATTGCACGACATGGGTGCACTTACCTACGTGCAGGCAATACACACATACACATAAAATAAAAATAATAAATAAAAAAATTTAAAAAGATATTGGGCTGATGAGATGGTTCAGTGGATAAAGCACTTGCCCCCAAGCCTATAATCTGAATTTAATACTCAACCATGTGGTGGAAGGAGAAGACCAACTCTCATAAATTGTTCTGTGGCCTCCACATACATGCATTGCATGGCACATATATGCCACACATACACACACACACACACACACACACACACGTACACACACACAGGTGTAAAACTTAGGAATATCAGTTCTGGAACACTAAGGTTATATTCTGACATAGCAACACTTGGCAGAGCTTTTTATACCGGGCACAGTGTGTATTAATATTTACACCCTGTATTTTGTTGTTTAGTATCAGATTAGTTTCCTATAGATCCACTGTTCCCTATTGTAGTAACACCTGCTTATATCACAAATGTATGACTTCTAGTACGTTGACAAACTCAAATTAGAGTTATTTATATTTACTTCTTTTAGCTAAAGTATGTATTTTTAGGTTGTGTCAACAAATATCATAAGCATCATAACTTGTGTGAAGAAAGATGGTCAGGAATGAAATGAAATATACCTACCACATGAATTATTCACATTTCTATAGCAGGTAACAAACATGGCATATGTATTATACAAAGCAGCAATGAATGTACAATTACCCCATTTATTTGTTCATTTACTCATCAAACATGTGTTCATTATTTGTGAATCATAAAGTTTTTATAACGTTCTTATAATGACTCAAATGTTTCTAAATGTTTCTTCCACCTGCCTGCCATGAGCACATTTCTAAAGAACAGTGTTCTAGTTTGATTTTTTATTGCTGTGAGAAACACTTTGACCAATACCAATTTGGGGAGGAAAGGGTCTATTCAGCTTACATCTCCTGGATCACAGTTCATCTCTAAGTGAACCCAGGTAGGAACTCAGGGCAGGAACCTGGAGGCAAGAGCTGAAGCACAGGCCATGGGGGAATGCTGCTTACTGGCTTGTTTCTCTGGCCTGTGCTCATTCTGCTTTCATATACATTACAGAACAACCTGCTGGGGTGGCACTGCCCACAGTGGGCTGGGCCCTCCCACATCATTCAATAATCAAGAAGATACCCCAAAGAAATGGCCACAGGCCAGTCCAAAAGAGGCAATCCCCCCAATTGAGGCCCCCCTACCCAGGTGTGCCAAGTTGACAACTAAAGCTACTCAGTACAAACAGTTAAAACAAAACAAAGGAAGAAAGAATGATATTAAAAAGAATGAAAGAACAAGGAGGGAGAACTGAGACCATATCCAAAGTGCACAAGCATGAGGACCAACGTTCAAACCCACAGAACGCATGTTACAAAGTCTGGCAGATGTGGCAGCCAATTTGTAATCCCAGTACTAGGGAGCTGGAGACAGGATATTTTTCACCTAATATGGTTAGTGAATCTAGCAGAATTGGTGAGCTGTGGGTTCAGCAAGAGACCCTGCCTCAGTAAATAAAGTGAAGAATAATCAAGGAAGACACTGGACATCAACCTTTGACCTCCAAGTGCATATACACCTACACACACATGTTCAAACACATGTTGTTCTAGTTTGCTTTCTGTTGCTATGATAAACACAAGGACCAAAAAAGCAATTTGCAGAGGAAAAAGTTTATTTCTACTTACATCTTAAAGTCCCTCATTGAATAAAATCTGAGCAGGAACTTGAGTAGGAATCTAGAGGCAAAAACTGAAGTAAAGACCACTAAGGAAATCTGCTTACTGGCTTGCTTCTTCTGGCTTGTTCAACTGGCTTTCTTGTTCTTACCTGCCTAGGGATGGTGCTGCCCACAGTGAACTGTACCCTCCTACATTAATTAACAATGAAGCTACCCTCCAGGCAAATCTGATGAAGGAAATTCCTCAACTGAGTTTCCTTCTTCCCAGTAGTCTTTAGTTTGTGACAAGTTGACAAAAACTAACGAGCACAGATGGACCATGTATGCACACAAGCGTGAACAACACACACACACACACACACACACACACACACACATTTGCCAAAAAATAAAAAGCAAATACCTGAAGAGAAGTGGAGAAGTGAGGACTGAAAGTGGGTCCCTGATCTGGTTTGACCAGTGCTTCCCCATCATACTGCCATGCCACCCAATCAGATGTATCTACATCTTAACTAAACAGATTGGCTATAGAACCATATCACAGCAAGCTGGTTAGGTCATATTTAACTGTATCATCATAAAAAATCCCCTTTATAATGTGACTGTATGTCCATGTTCAAAAAGGCAAAACCTATTTGTTATGTAACTGCTATTACACAGAATGCTATCCCAAATAGTAGATGATGGGAAATTGAGTTCAAATATCATATGAACAGTAAATACTTCACAAATCAGACTCTTTGTGAGCAAAACTGATTTATTATTAACAGTCACACCTGTGATCTTTCTATGTCATTAAACACTACACATAAATGCAGGTTATATTACACGTTTGCTTTGGTATCAAATATTAACTCTGCAATTTGACTTGATGTTCTTGTTTTAGAACAGCAACCTGACGACCCTGAGGTTAAGTTTCTGATTGGTGAAGTACAGAATGTAACATGTACTGTAAGGATTTGATAAGAAATAAAGATAAAAGAATACTTTGCCAAACTGAATCGATTAGGAAGGACTCAGCCTAACTTCTTACTTCTGTACACATACAAATACACACTTCCCTCCATGACACATAAAATACTTGTCAAGATGAGAAATCATAAAAATAAATCATTAAATCACACTCAATAATTAAAATAATTAAATATATCTTAATAAACACACATTTAGTAGCATTTCTTCTTTATAGTCCATCAAAGTGAAAGAATAAAATAACATAAACCTTTAAAGATGATTTGAACAAGAGAAGACTAAAAAGGGAGTAAGAAGTGTCAACAAATGTTGGAAGATGACAAGCACATGACAATGGACTCAGAACCTTGGAAATTAAAATGTAAGTACAGGAGGGTGGTATCATGTACCACAAGCTCATTTGTTAGGCCAAAACACAGAAGAAGCAAGAAATATAAATATTTGACTTATTGAAATGTGACAGAAGGATAAGTCAAGGACTGAAAATGGGATTACTGAGAATTTGTAATCCAGCAAATCTCCCTCCATAGTCCAGACATAGCTCATGATTTCAGTTGAAATTTTATAATACTAATATTGGCTAAAATACAAAGATAAAATTGAACCCAAGAAACTAAAATTAATTTTCAGAAATAACATCAAGAAGTTGACATACAGGACAGCTATCCAAAACCCAGGAAAAAAAAAAAATGACTTCTATACCCAACCAAACTATCAATCCTCCATGAAAGCAAAGAAAATCTATTCCAAATACATAAAGTGCCATATAGTTACCACCTACATACTTTTAAGAAGCTATTAGAAGGTATAAATTCACAAAATGAGGAGAGACATTTAGAAGTAATTATAAAAACAATGAATAGCAGTAACAGGAAGTCTATGGATGATATTTGTGCATGGAGCCTGTGGAAAAGTGATTACAGATTAGAAGAGGAATATGTGTGCATAAAGTGAGGAGATTATAAGGGTGGGGATGAAGTTGATGAATAGACAAGTTCAAGAGTCTGAATTAAATTGCAAAAACAAGCAAAAAAGGACACAAGGACACCCGTATGTCATTCAAAATTAGCACCCTTAAAAAGAAAAAGACAAACAAAAGTTGAAAAATTAAAGACCATCAAACAATTTTATACAAGGAAATCTCTCCTCATATTGATATCGGAACCCTATAATTACAATAATTCATTAAGACAGGGAGCCTCCTAAAAATAAAATGTATTGCTCCTAAGTATTAGTCCTCACTTAAAATTTAGACCAGATAATCAAAGCAAAAATATTTAGAATTCTATACAGAAAATAACATAGCCATGATCCTAATAGGTTGTTTTAATAATTTTCTCTCTGAAATGGAATTTCAGAATTTTTGAGAACAAAAATTAGTATGACTATAGAACATTTTAATAATAGTTAAGTTGGTAGAAATAATGGATTTTTAAATTTCTTGTTCATTGATATAGGCCCACTATCTGAAAGAGTTCTAGAAAAACAGTAGATACTAAAAATGTCAAAAGAAGGAAGGAAGGAAGGAAGGAAGGAAGGAAGGAAGGAAGGAAAAAAGAAAGGAAGGAAAAAAGAGGGAGGGAAAGGCTGCATTCAAAAATAAGAAATGAATATTTTTTCAAAAAATTTTTATTGAATTTTTGTGTATTTAATACAGAACATCCAAATCAATCTTAATAACCTTTATACCCCCTTCCCCACTGGCACTTTCCCATAGCCCCCAACTGGAATTCATGCATTTTGTCATTTGTCTTAAGGCCTATACTATTCCCAGACATCCCTCAGTGCAAGTTCATCCACTGAGGTCTTGTCAGCCTATCTAGAGTCTATTGCTTTAGGAAGATCAGCTCCTCCTCACCAAGCAGTTGCCAATATTTTTTCAGCTAAGATTTTGGTCAGTTGTCCATTTCCCCAGTTCTATGCTGGGTTTTTGTCTGTTTGAGTTTACATTCTTTCAGTCTATTCATGTTGTGGAAAATTTTTCTTTCCCATTCAACTGTAATACACATTTTTGCTAGGTAACGTATTCTGGGTTGGCATCTATGGTCATTTAGTACTGGGAATACTTTGGTCCAAGCTCTTCTGACTTTCAGAGTTTACGCTGAAAAGTCAGCTCTAATTCTGATGGGTTTTCCTTTATATATGACTCGTTTTTCTTTTGCCGCTTCTGATACTCTTTTTATTTCGTCTGTTTAGTGTTTTTACTATGATGTGCTGTGGAGAGTTTCTTTTCTGATCCTGGTGCTCTGTGTGTTTTTGTACTTGCATGGGCATGTCTTTCTTTGATTTGGGGAAATTTTCTTCTACAAGCCTGTTAAAGATCTGGCCCACATTGTTATCTTGAGACTCTTCTCCTTCCTCTATGCCTATGATGCATAAGTTTGGTATTTTCATTGTGTCCACATTTCCTGCATATTCCATTCCCGTGTTTTTAATTTTTTTTTCCAATTTATTTTTACTCTTAAGGTTGTTTGAGGATCTGTTGCTCAGGGGTCACATGGGCTTGGGAGGAGCCCCTGGCTCCTTTCTTTTACCAGTTCTGCCTATGTGAAGATAAGTCAAAGGTCCTTCTCGACCATAGCTGGCTTCGCTTGGAAGCATGGAGGAAATGATTCCTCTGTGTTGACCCTCCTC
>NW_008340640.1:52729-53012 GCF_000622305.1 Nannospalax galili
AACAGCCAAGGTTAGTTCCACCAGTCTGGTATTTTTAATTACTGTGTGCCATGTAGATAAATCTTGGGCAAAGACCAATTGTTCTCAGATAAACCTTTATCTAGAATGTATTTCTTGATCCGCTATGTATAATTTGTCAGTAGGTTGCAGGAGTAATATGGTTCCCTCTGGTTTTCAAAACTAGCTAGGCATTGTTTATTTCTCACATTGTCTCACCCCTCCATCATGGTTTTCCCACTTAAGGTACCCCCATTTCCCCCCTTTCTCCCTTACTAATGGCCTT
>NW_008340640.1:53211-54500 GCF_000622305.1 Nannospalax galili
ATATATCTGGTTGCATACTTTTTTATCAGAGTCTGGTTCTAGGATCCATATATGAGGGAGAACATATGTTGATTTTTTTCTGAGTCTGTGTTACTTCACTTAGTATAACAGTTTCTAGTTCCATCCATTTACCTGAAAATTTCATGATTTCATCTTTCTTTACTGCTGAGAAAAACTCCATCATATAAATGAACCACATTTTCATTACCCACTCCTCAACTGAGGAACACTTAGGTTGTTTCCATCTCTTAGCTACTGTGAAAAGAGCAGCAACAAACATGGAGGTACATGTGTTTGCAATAGGTTGAGTTCTTTGGGTATATGCCAAGGAGTGGTATAACTGTGTCAAATGGTAGATTCATTTGTAGTTTTTGAAGAGTTCGCCACACTGCTTTCCATATGGGTTGAACAAGTTTGCAGCCCCACCAGCAGTGGATGAGTGTTCCCCTTTCCCACATCCTCTTCAACATTTGGTATCATTTGTTTTCTTGATCTTAGCCAGTCTGACTGGGGTAAGGTGAAATCTTAAAGTGGTTTTAGTTTGCATTTCCCTAATTATTAGTGATGTTGAACATCTTTTAAGATGCTTCATAGCCATCTTTACTTCTTTTGAGAACTCTCTGTTCAGCTTCTTCGTCCATCTTTCAATTGGGTTGCTTCTTGTCTTGGTTCTCTGTTTTTTCAGTTTGTTATATATTCTGGTTATCAAACCTCTGTCAGATATGTCGCTGGTGAAGATTTTCTCCCATTCTGTGAGTTTTCTGTTTGCTTCCTGAGGCTTTACATTGAAGTCTTTGAGCCATTTGGAATTGATTTTTGTGCAGGGTGAAAGGTAGGGGTTTAGTTTCATTCTTCTACAAGTGGAGATCCAGTTTTACCAGCACCATTTGCTGAACATGCTGTCTTTCCTCCAGTTAATGTTCTTGGCCCCTTTGTCAAATATCGGATAATGACTGAAATTGCATTTGCTCATATTTGGGTCTTCAATTTTGTTCCATTGGTCTATGGATCTATTTTTGTGCCAGTACCATGTTGTTTTCATGACTATATCTCTATGATACAGTTTGAAATCTGGTATAGTAATCCCCCCAGCATTGCTCTTAGTGCTCAGGGTTGTTTTGGCTACCCAAGGTCTTTTGTGCTTCCATATGAATCTTAGAATGTTTTTTTCCAATTCTGTAAAAAACTGTCATGGGGATTTTGATTGGCATTGCATTGAATCTATAAGTGACTTTTGGTAGGATGGTCATTTTCACAATATTAATTCTTCCAATCCATGAGCATGGGAG
>NW_008340640.1:55743-56059 GCF_000622305.1 Nannospalax galili
ATTCTTCTTCTTCCTGTATGCCTATGATTCATAAGTTTGGTCTTTTTATGGTGTCACACAATTCCTGCATATTCCATTCTGGTGATTTATTAAATTTTTCATAATCTTTGCTTGTGTGGCCTAGTTCTTCCGCTTTGTCTTCCAGTCTTGATACTCTGTTTTCCATTTCGTTCATCCTATGGTGAGGCTTTCTCCTGTCATTTCTAATTGGCTTACTGAGTGTTTCACTTCCTTCTGCATTTCAGCCTGAGTAGTCTTCAATATTTCTAACTCTTTTCTGAATTCATTCAGAAGTTTATCCCTATCTTCCTTCAGT
>NW_008340640.1:56244-74744 GCF_000622305.1 Nannospalax galili
CTTTTGTAGTTTCTGATTCTTGTGTGAGACTCAGGCCTTCAAGTTTAGGTCTGCTTCTTTTTGTGAACTTTATGTGTCTTTGTGGTTTACTTTTTGGGCCCGAAAAGCTGGCTCATCTAAGCTTTCAGTTCTCTCTTTTGAATTTATATTGGAATGGCCGGATTGCTTTTGTCTTCAGGAGTTTCCACAGAGGCCCAATTCAGGTGATGTTCAGATATTTTCAGCCTTTCTCCTAAGGTCTGGATCCCTCCAGGAACGATTTTGGCCTCAGGAATTTGGGGGTTGGACTGGCCTGGGAGCCTGGCCCAGGAAAGCTGCTGGTCTAGGGCAGCTGGTGGCTGTGCCATCCAGAGATGCAAAGGCAGATGGGGCAGGAAGATGCCCCAAGGACTCTTGGGGACTGCACTGAGGAGCTGGGTTGGCCTGGATGCAAAGGATCAGGAAAATGAAAGGTCAGCCCCTGGACCCAGAAAGAGGCTGGAGGGTGGTGCAGGCCCAGGGAAGCAGAGGGAGGTGAGGTCCAGGCCAGGCCCAGAAGCAGTGCTCCTGGGGCCGAGAGAAGGCAGTACATTGGTCTGGATGAAAAAGGATCAGGAAGCCTTATTGGTTCCCCAGGTGTCTGGGACCCCAAGACAAGGAATGGGGCAGGGCCCAAACTTGGAGGAGAGAACTGGTGGTGGAGATGGGAGGATGAATGAGACTGGGGGTGTCAAGGCACGGAGGGTACAATGGACTTACATTGGAGAGAGGCCTGCGGATAGGAGAGAGGCCTGCGGGTAGGAGAGAGTCCTGTGGCAGGTCTTTCAGGCCCAGAGAAGCAGAGGGAGGTGAGGGCAGGGCGAGGCCCAGAAGCAGTGCTCCTGGGGCCCAGAGAAGGGACTACATTGGTCTGGATGAAAAGGATCAGGAAGCAGTATTGGTTCCCCAGGTGTCTGGGGCCCCAGACAAGGAATGGGGCAGGACCCAAATTAGGAGAGACCCGTGGGGGAGATGGGAGGATGAATGAGGGTGGGGGAGTCAAGGCGTAGGGTGTGATGGACTTACCCAGGAGAGAGGCCTGCAGGTAGGAGAGAAGCCTACGGCGGGTCTTGTTTTTAATTTTTTTTTCATAATTTTTATTTGAGAGGTTCAATTCTTCAACTTCCAATCTTGATATTCTGTTTTCCATTTCATTCACTGTATTGGAGAGGCTTTCTCTTGTCATTTCTAATTGGCTTATTGAGCGTTGCATTTCCTTCTTCATTTCAGCCTGAGTTTTCTTCAATATTTCTATCTCATTTGTGAATTCAGTTAGGTTTATCTTGTCTTCTTTTAGCTCTTTAATTTGTTTGTTTTTGTGTTCTTCAAACTCTTTGAATTCTTTGATAATGTTTATGATTGTTCTTTTAAATTCTGTGTCCTGGGGTTCTCATAAAACTCTTCTAGAGAACTGTTGGTATTTGGTGGGGACATCTTATTTGGGCTTATCATACAATTTTTTTGTTGTGATTTTGGCATGTGGATTTTTTTGTTGTTGTTTGTGGTTCTGATGTGAAACTCAAGACTTCCTTTGCTGACTTGAAGCTTGTTTCTGTTTGTATACCTGATGTGCCTTGGTTGTTTTCTTATTGGGTATGAAAACTTGTTGGTCTACGCCTCAGGTTCTCCTTTTTGATTTTATATTGGAGGGACTAGATGGCTCTAATCCAGCTACTCAGGAATTCCAGCACAGGCCCAAGTCAGGGGAGAATCAGATGCTCTCAGGCTTTCTCTTAAGGTCTGGGCACCACTAGCCAGAAGGCACAGCACAATTTGGGAAGCTTGTTAGGTAGAGACTGGATTCAGGTGATCTCAGTCAGCCTGCCAAAGCCTTGGCCCCTACTAAAGGTCAGGGAAACCTAGCCCTATAGTAGTGTGAAGGACTGCAGGTGGTCTGGGGGGATGGGCATGGAACAATATGGAGAGCTCACCAACACGTGGAGCTAAGAGGGTAGTTCAGAGATCTGAGGTGCTAAGAGCAATAGGGCCTGTGCCCAAGGCTAAAAGGAGAACAGGATGTGAGATCTGAGAGATTGGAGTTGTAGAGGAGTCCATGGTAGGCGGGATTAGATTTACCAGGGAAGAAAGCTGGTCTGGGGAATTCAAGGCAGATTGGGGTGGGGACAGCCTGTGAAGGCTCTGAGAAACTATACTTAAAAATTGAGGTGGTCTGAGTGCAGGGGATCAGGACGCAATAGACAGGTCCAGACTAAGAGGGTAGTCCAGAAATCCAGGGTACTAAGAGCAAAAGCAGGCCTGTGCCCAATGCTACAAGGAGAGAGGATGTTAGGAAATAGATATTTTTAGGTACATGAAATACACTTAGGAAAACTGAACGGATCTCAGGCCTTGTGAACAAATATATTACAAAGGAAATAGTCTTCATCAATGACAAAGCTGACATTTAATTGGTCTTTAAAATCATCATCTCATTCCTTTACAAAGAATTTAAATCAACCCTTTAGTTATTTTTTTTAAGGAGGTCTATAATTTTAGAGTGAAATATTGGCATTACAGGGAAGAAATATGTGGAAATTCCTAGTTAGTCATCACTTTAGTGGTGGTTTGATTGAGAAATGTCCCCCACAGCCTCACATAGTTGAAAACTTGGTCCCTAGTTGGTGGTGTTTGGGGAAGTTATGAGACTTTCATGAGGTAGAGGCTTCCTGGAGGAAGTACATCACTGGGAGCAGGCTTTGAGGGTTTATAGAGTTGCCCACTCCCTGTTTTTTTTTTTTTCTTTTTTTTCTCTTCTTTCTATGTATGGGTAAAATGTGACCAGCCAACATCCTGCTCCAGCCATGTGACCATGCCTTCCCAACCGTGATGGACTCTGTCCCTCTAGAATCATAAGCCAAACTCTTTCTGTCTCAAGTTGCTTTTTGTCATGGTATTTTATCACAAATCGGGGAAGTAACCAATTCATCTGTTTTGCTAATAACTAGAATGGTCACCAGACCCATAGAAATGTTCAGTGCCCTCCATTGTAAACTTGAAATCTTGAATTATACGTATTATGGATTCTTCTGATTCTGAATCATCTGATACTTACTATTAAATGTCACATGTGGCCTCTTTTTCTACAGATTAAATGGGGAATGTAATGTATTTTGTGTTTCTTTTTCACTTGTTTGTTTGTTTGTTTGTTTTTGGACAGGTCTCACTATAGCCCAGGCTATCCTGGAATTCATTATGCAGTCCCAGGCAGGCCTCCAACTTGTAGCAATATTCTTGCCTCTACCTCAAATACTGAAATTACATTAATGCCCAGCTTCTCTATGGCATAATTTAAAATAATAGAAAATACCTTGACCCATCCAAAATAAGTTAAAAGAACATTATGAGAAAGTTCTCACATTGGCCATCTAAGAAAGTTGCTGAGTACAGAATGGTCCCTGAATAAAATGCACATGAGGGCGAGAACCAACATAAAAAGATTCAAAGCACATGTGTATATGTGGAATACAGATGTGTTGAAGGCAGTTTCTGAAGTGCCATTCTCTGTCACTAAACATAGCCTCACAGGGTCAGTGGTTTGTCCAGAGGGAAGTCATCATCTACCTTGATCTAGCATGATCTTGGCATTCTATGATGATGCTTCCTTATCAAGTTTAAAGCCTCTATATTCATTCAAACTGTCACAGTACTCCAATTATCTCTGGTACAAAATATCCCAGAGCTCAGTACTGTAAGACATTGTGTGGCTTATAAATGACTAAGTTTTGCTCTGACTGATAACATTTTCCCAAAGTCAAACAGACTCTGCTTTTGTCTCTCTGCTTTTCTCAATATCGCTTCACTTTATTTCAATACTTCTCTTGTAATTGAGCAATTCCATAAAATCAAATAAAATGATTTATAATGGAATGATTACTCCAGGGTAACATTTCAAGTGAAATTAAGATTGAAATCTAATTTAAAAGCTTTAATGTAAATGGGTCATTAGAGGAGGCTCTCCAGGGAATTTGCAATTAAACTAAAGTGACAAGGGTTTTGTAGGGGTGATAGACCTAAAGGTGTTACAATACTGATACAAGCTCATTTCCGATGAGCAGGCCTTATCACAGCTGCTCAACAAGATCGAGTGGCTGAGTGAAAGCTGCAATCAAAGGCTAGCAAAAATAGTCCAACGCACTACAGTACTATCTCCAGGAAGGAAAAAAAGAGTTTCTGGCTTATAGAAGACTTCAGTGAATCACTGTGCATAACTAACACTAATTATTCCAGTTATCTGTTGTGAACCAACTCCACACGATTTGCTTATTAAAAATCCTACTTTTCTTAACTATATTCACTTAACAATAAGTTTTCTATTGATGTCATCTTTAATATATAATTTTCATTTGTGTAGTCTTTAAGCACTGTAACAGGATACTCCCTACTCCACCAGCATTTTAAAAGGTTTTATTTTAATTGTGCGTGTGTGTGTGTGGGTGCCCACAAAAGCCAGAGGAGCCCCATCACTCTGAAGCTGGAGTTACAGGTGGTTGTGAGCCATTTGATATGGATACTGATAACAGAACTCTGGTCCTGTGGAAGAACAGTACGACCTCTTAACCACTGAACCATCTCTCCATCTTTCCCCAGCATTTTTTAATCTTACTTTACTTTCAAGAATTTCCTTTTTGACTGCATGGTTTCCTGCCAATCATTTATTATATTTTTTCTGAACTATTTTCATCTTGTTCTTAGATCCTCTTTTCATAATTATTCCTCCACATGAACATACCCCAATTCGCCAAAAAAAAAATGGTTGAAATCTTTTTTTAGTTCTTTATAATACTTGAAATAGTGCATTACACATAATGGCAGCAATAAATATATGATCTTATTAATGATAATAATTATATTAATTGCTAACTTTTTTTCTTTTTTTGAGACAGGGTCTCCCTGTAGTCCTAGCTGGCCTGCAACTCATTATGTAGACCTGGCTGGCCTTGAACTTACAGAGATCCGCCTGCCTCTGCCTCCCGAGTGCTGGGACTAAAGGTGTGTGCCACCACTATTATTGATAGTTTAAACTGAGTCATTATGTTAAGCCCTAAATGCAAATGATCTATTCTAATATTCACAATCAACCTAGATAGTAGAAATATCTTCACTTTAAAGATCTATAAACAGAAGATTAGAAATGTTTCAGTAACTGGTTCAAGTTCACAGAGCTAGAGCTCAAAACAGGAGATCCCAAACCTTGAAGCCAGGACTATGAATCTCCAAACCGAAGGCTGTGCCTACTGGGACATACCTCTGAAATTTGGGGATGGTTGTCCTCAACAGGAAACTACCTCAAGATGCTCCCTTCTTAGTGTATGGAACTCTACTTTGGATTAATTTTGCACATTGCCAGATTTAATTCGACGCAGATCTTCAAAGCTGGACTCATTCAAACATAATAAAAATAAAATTCCTGGACCATCTCACAGATGTTTCCAAATGTTTAAATAAATTTTTATGAAGTCTTCATAAAAATCAATTCCAATTCACATGCTCTGGGTTTGTGGATGGCAGAAGATTTGAAAAAGTCTATTGAGAAAGATGCCTGATGTTCCGCTTATTGCTTTTTGAAACTCTGGTTTTATACAGATGACAGCTTCCACAGAAGTAGCAAGCTGAGTGACTCACAGCACTCTCCAGTGGAAGGAGATCATGAGCTACATAACTCCATAGTAGACAATCAAGACTGCACTAACCACGCTAAGAAAGGAGTTTGAAGAAAAAATACAGTTTGACAATATCCACCACTTTTTACTTTCCTTTTCCAAGACCTATAATTTTCCTTCAAACCATCAAAATAGTTACTTTATTTATTTATTATTTATTTATTTATTTATTTATTTATTTTTATTTTTGTCTTTTTGAGACAGGGTCTCCCAGTAGCCCCAGCTGACCTGGAACTTGCTATGTAGACCAGACCGGATTAAAGTGATGTGATAATGTCCAGAGAGGAGATCAACATCTAATAGATCATCAATACCTAGACAACCATAAAGTATGTCAACTTGTTCAGACAGACTGTCACATGGAAAAGCATGTTTTGGACTATCTCAGAGGGCTGCCATACATCTTCCAGTCAGATCCAGTCTCAAGATTGAATGTGCATTGGCACCACTGATCAGAAAAATTGTATCTGAACATGAGTATTCACAATTTTATTGCACCTGGAACTGACCTATTGAATAATTATTTTTTTGAGTTCTGTAAGACATAAGGAAACCTTGGAGGAAAAATATCACATTTACCTTCATGTTCTCCAAGCCATGAATGATCTACTCTTAATCTAGCTGTGGCTCTTCTAAGGTTCCTTCCCCACCACACCTGCTTGAGCTAATCACCAAATATTCTCTAGACAATCTATTGAAAACCTGTTGCCTCTCTATGGCCCCTTGACCACATCCTTCTGCCTTCCTGTCTTGGGGCCTTTTTTTCCTTATTTTTATTTTAAAAACCACCTGATTAGAAGAAGCATTTCATTTCAGCTTTAACATACTCGATAACAATTTACATAGCAAGGATACATCTCTTTCAAAAATGGCTACAAATATTTTTAGATTCGCAGTTGAATTAATACAGTTTTAGAATATTGAACTCAGTATAGACCCTGTAAGACATAAAATTGAATGAGTTTTTAACCTTTAAAAAAGTTATTCATTTCATTTTTAAATATACTGTTTCCTCCAGACTGATTTTTAATGCTACTAACACTTAGATGTTTGGATGTGTTTCTAATCTCTATGTATCTGATTATTATCAGTTACACTCAGATCCTTGGCACCTGAGTATGGATATAAACTCATCAGGTAGATTTCAATGGTAATGTTTATCACCTTTACTAATTAACATGAAGTAAATTTTTATGCCTCCTCTTCAAATATGTCATTTTTTTATTTGTTGATTTGTGTGTGTGTGTGTGTGTGTGTGTGTGTGTCATACAGAACATCGCAAACAATCTTATTGGTCTATAAACCCACTTCCCAAATGACACCCTCCCATAGGCCCCCTCCCACTGGAGCCCATATACTCTGTCATCCCTGTTACTGTCCACTGTGTTGTCGGCACCCCCAGCCGTTCCCCAGTGCTTGTCCATCCACTGAGTCTAATCAGCCTATCTAGAGTCTCTTGTTTTAGGAGGATCAGCTCTTCTTCATCTATCAGCAATCAGTTGCCAACATTCCTTTAAGTAAGATTGGGGTCTGCTGTTCATTTTCCCAGTTCTATGCTGGGTTACTCTCGGGGAGTCCCTTGGGCCATCCTGGCCAACAACTCAGAAGAAGGTATCTCCTATCTGGCATTGTTGCTTGTTATGTAGCCTTTACCTACGCATATGGACTTTTAAGGAATTATATTGGTCCCTTTAATCTTTGGTTATAATTTCCTTTTGGATGTTTAAGGCCATACAGTTGGCCCTGATAAACCAACTTATTTTTAGTCTTTTAAGGTCGTTTGAGGACCTGTTCCTCAGGGGTCACATGGGCTTGGGTGGAGCCCCTGGCTCCTTTCTTGACACATACAGGAGAGAATTTCCTCTCCTACTACTATTATTTTGCGAAATGGATGTAGAATCAAATTGCCTTCTAAATATTATCCTCATACCCATAAATTAGTGAATCTCTTACCCCTCATCAGTGACGCTTCTTTGCACAATGGATAGTGGCAAATACAGAGACTCACAACTAGTCAAAGTGCAGAGAATAAGTGACTGTGGAGTGCACATCCCTAACTGGGACAAACTCCTACTCCCAGTGCTCAGGGATTATAGAGGAAGTAGGTGTGGAAAGATTGTTAGAGCCAGAGGTCGAGAAAGACTGCTGGGAAATAGTCTTCTGGACATGACAGGGCGTTTGCACTCATGAACTCACAGCAGCTGTGATTGCCTGCACATGACCTACACAAGATAAATCTGGTCAACACTCCAACATGGATGGGGAAATTAATAAGACTCCACCCCTAACTGAGGACCATTTGAAAGGTGACGGCTTCTGAGGGTTGGAGATTCAGTTTTCTTCAGCAGCGTGCCCATGGTAAGTCGTCCATGCTCCAGTGGGTGGCCCTATGCCTGTACCCATACAAACAGCCCTGATGGTACTCAATGAGTTAGAAGAAAAATGAGGAGGACGTGGGAAGGGGAGGACAGTGGAAGAGGAGGAGGAGGGGGAAGCGTAACAACTGTTCCAACAACTGAAGTGGGTGGAGGATGCGGAGCCGGCAGGAGGAGTTGGAAGTGGACAGCAGAGAAAGGATATGAGTTATGTTCATGTATGAAATTATTAAAAGTGAATTAGAAAGTTAATTACAAACAAGAAAGGAGAAATGGTTACAAGTTGGAGAAAATAGGGGCTAAGCGGTGTGTCCTCCTACATTAGATCACGGAACACAAAGAGATATTAGTAGAAAAAGTGGTGGGATGCTGTCAGTAGCGGACAGCTATTGTACCAATGGTAATATCTTAATTTTTGACAAATGGACTGACTCTGAGGGAAGTGTACACAGGAGCTATTTATATTATCTTTGTAGCTTTCTTGCCATTCGAAAATTGCTGCAAAACTAAAACGTGTATTAAAATAAGCTAGCCACTCCATCTTCTCTAAAGCACTCTGTGTGGTGAAGTAGCGGCTGTCTTCTGCGGCCTTAGTTTCCGTTCCACTGCCTTGTTTGTTAAAAAATTTATCTTTGATACTTTAAAAACTAGGTGACTATGTGTGTGGGAATGGATTTGTGCGCATCAGTACAGATGCCTATGGAGTCCAGAAGAGTGCGTCAGGTGCCCTGGAGCAAGAGTTACAGGCAATTGTGAGCACCGGTCCTGGATGTTGATAACAAAACTCCTGTCCTCTGGAGGAGCGAAATGAGCTCTTAACCACTGAGCCGTCTGTCCAGCTCTGCTGCCTTGCTTTTTGGGGTTTAGTTTTGGGGTTTTTTTTTGTTGTTATTTTTGTTTTTACCATGTCTGCAATTGCGTTTTCAACAGTAGAACTTGCAGGAAAGAGCTCTCATCATAGGTTTGTTGGCTAGAGGTGTGATGGGAAAGAATGGTTATAGAACCACCTGATTCCTGGGTTAGGGTTCTCCCTCGTTTCCAGGTGCTGTTTCCCATGTCCCTCTACTTCTTCCTTAGATTACTGGCATTAGTGACATATGTTGATCTTTTCAAATAATTGTTCAGAACTGTGGGCATCGCATGCAAGACACTCCTTGATCTGATTTGTGAATGCAGAGGTGCATTTCCACTTAAGGTAAAAAGAACAATGATCTGGTTAGTGTGTGCTGGGTGAAAGCAGTGGGCAAGGCGCTTACTTAGTCCCTGGGGACACAGTGATGAATCAGACACATGCTCTACCTCCTAGTTGGTTACTGGAGAGCACCATTTTTCAGTGGAGGGCCAGTCTGTATGAAGAGGAAAATCTAGATTTATTCCATGGAAATCTGAGAGAGTGGCTCTTCCCCATAGACATATTTCAAGCAAGAGTGCTGCATTCCAAGTTCTGCTACTTGCCAGCTGAGTAACCTTGGGCCCTAACCCATCAGTTATAGTTTGCTTAAAATTAGAATAATAATGCTACACCTACATGTGTAAGTTTAATGAGTTGATTTCTATAAATTACTGAGAACAGCACCTGATACACACGAAGGCCTCAATAATTATTTATTATCATTTAAATAAGTATATAAATAGCAAATAATACTGCCAGGGTGAAAAACTACCATCTACTATACTATTCATCAATAATTTATGGTAAGTTATTCTTCCCCATTATAGTTCATGGAATCTACAATTAAGACTATCATTTTGTCTGCCAATTTGTACAAAATAAAGCCCCCAAAGCAATCTAAGCATGTATTCTTCTCCAACAGCACATGACACGGGCCCTTCACTTTGCCCAAAAGCTGTTTCTTCCAATACAGTACTAAATAATAATTTTGTAGTTTGAGGAAAACATTTGCCCTGACTCACATTGTTCATTTCATACCTAATTGATCTCAAATTAGCCATGATTCTTGAGGGATGAAATTTCAGTATTTCCTGCTCTGTTTCACTTTCCTATCAAGTAGCTAATGAAATACATGATTTTATAGGGCATGTTTCCACCCACTACCACTACCCTTTCCTGTCTCCTGGACCAGTGAAACGGAGTCACTAAGAGTCTGTGATAACCTCCACACAGTGTAAGATAAAAGCTACTGCCACTGAAGCAGGTAAGTGAATTCTGGTGATACTGATGATAGAATGGGGCGAAGCAAATGATTTTATAAGACAGGATCCCTCAACCTCACAGAATCAATAAAGACACAAGATCTCTCCAATGACAGCATTTGTGTAGCCATCAGACCCCCAGCCATATATTCTAGCATCTAATCTCAAATATGGGCTACAAGGAGGGAGAAGATGGAAATAAAAAAGCGCAGAAGGAACCTTGAAGGCTTGTACTGAGTAGGTTAGGCTCGGAGCTGGCAAAGAGAGAGCTCGTCACCAGAAATTTGTCACTCTAACCACACCTCTATTATTTGCTCTGACTTCACAATTCTGGAAAAACTCAGTCTTCAGATTAATTATTCTCAGAGTAATAATAGTTTTTGTGTTAATGCATTGCCCCCTGACAATCTTCACAAAGTCATCACCAATTCTATATCCTGTTCTTGGGTTTATATTAATATTTGTTGAATGTCTTCTTGAAAAGCCACAGAAAAAGCATGAATTATGTAGTTGAAGGAGCTCAGCTCAGATCCTTCACATTTTGGTGGTTTTGGACCAATTACTGTTTCATCTGTAATAAGGTGACATTTCTCACGTTAATGCAAATAAGACCCTTAGATGCTACTGCCATTTATGTAGTTCTGCAATCATTCATAGATGAAGAAACTGAGATTGAGGATGGAAGGGCCTTTGGCAAGATCATGGTAATAGCTGGAGTTGAACCTAGGTTCAGCTGTACTTTCTCAGTACCGACAGTAAGCCAGGAACTGTCTTAAGAACCTTAGTTGCATTGATTAATTTAAACTTCCCAGAGGTAAGTACTATTCCAAGAGGCATGTACTATTACTGACAATCTATTATTCACAATCTATAAATTCTACCATGGTGCTTCTCTTGAGACACTCCCATGGCATAGCATTTATAGGCTTGCCTATCTATGTACGTGTGTACACATGACATTTTTATGTGTACACATTACATTTTCTAATTTCTTTGTGAGGCCTAAACACAAAACCCATACAGCTGTTTTCTACTGTTTGGGAAAACTGAACACATCCGTATCTTAAGTGGGTTTTGCTTCTATGCAGACCCTGTCCCAGGCCCCCTGGTGGCAGATAGAGCAGGACATAATTATCTCCAATTTACAGAGCTCCATTTAGCACATATAAATAGGTTAAAATGCCAACCTCATTTATCAGACATCATTATTAATTTTAAAATGCTTTATAATTTTCTATCACCTTTGTGTTTGCTCCTTAAAAAAATATAACCTTTTATTACTTGAAAATCCACCAAGAAGCAACAAATTTAACAAGAAATTAACAGGAGAATTATTTCAGTTAAATCCTAAACCAGATTGAACCCTAGCATTTTAACTGTTCAATCAAACACCACCGTGCTGATTCGGGACTTTATTTCTTCTTGGCATCGTGCAACTTCCTGTTTCTAAGAAAAAGGATTAAAGTGTCCCATTAAAAAAAAAAAAAAAGAAGGGGGGAAAAAAATCTCCCAAAGCTACTTGGACATCAAAGAGACCTTACACAACAACATTTTGATGAGTTAAGTGTAAAGGAATCAGAAACACATGGATTAAATTTCCCATAAAACCCACATGTGTTTAAAAATCAAGGGAAAACGTGCTTGGCCAAATGCACTTGGGGTTTTGTCAAACCCCAAACATTTGAGGAATAGTGTGAGATGTTTAAGGAACCCAAAACACAGCTGGATCAGCCTATATCATTCCAAAAGCATATGCCGGAGGAAGATGATGAAGGAGATAAGCCCACAAGCAACAGTGTTTTTGCTAAAAAAAAAAAACAAAAAAAAAACAAAACCAAAAACAAAAACATAGCACTGATTGCTGATAAAGCTGCAATTTCAAATACATATTTTTATCACTCCTCAACTTAGAAAAATTGCCATTTATGTAACATGTTAGATGCCATTTATTAAAGAGCTCTTTTATTATTTTAACAAAAAGAAAAACGAATCATTGTTTCCAGCCTCCAGATTTTTCCAACTGAGCCAGGTGGAGTTTTTCAAAGCTTTCAAACCTTGATCGAGTTAGCCCATGTTTTGCATTTTACTTGATTTAGCTTTGCTAGGCTAAGCACATTATTAATTGGTTTTACTTTTATTTACAATACTACTGCCTGAAATATATAGGAGGGTGTATAATTGAATTTGGGGTTCACTGTAATTTAAAAAGTCAAAAGAGCAATAAACATAAGCGTTAGTAAATAATTGCCTCTGAGAACCAGTGTAAATCATCAAGATTAAGTGATTTCATATCATATTTAAATTCCTTAATTTTAATTTATGATTGTGAAACTATTTTCATTCATCGTTGACTAGACTGTCTTGTCAGTGTTTGATATCTTTCAAGGTGATTGCTAAGGGAATTCTAACCCCACCCCTTTGATGGAATCTACTATTATCAGACTGAAATAATGGATCTATGTCTTTCTTAATCCTTTCCTAGTACATCCTGTTTATTTTTTTTAAATAAGGCAAGTAGTAGAGAGAGAAATTTAATAATGGGTTTATGTGATTTTCTATCTTCTAATTTAATACAACTTTGATCCATAGAAAGAACTAGGTTACAATTATCTAAGTACATGAGTGCTTCCTTTAGCTAAATGAAGCTATGCCACTTTTTGTATAGCACAGACGTGGCTTCCAGGAATTACAGAGGCCAATGACACTATTACTGTGTCCCCTTACCCTCCAAACAACCTAACAGTACCAACATTATGAATTTTTCCTTCTCCCTTCTAATGTTATCAGCATAGATTTTTCCACAAATATAAAGCAATGAGAATATAAACAGAAAGTGTTTTTTGATAATGAATGTATACTAGTATGGGACTATTTTTTCTCTATATATTTCTTTCTCTGTCTCTGTCTCTATCTCTGTCTCTGTCTCTGTCTCTCTCTCTCTCTCTCTCTCCTCTGTCTTTCTTCTATATATTTCTTTCTCTGTCTCTGTCTCTATCTCTGTCTCTGTCTCTCTCTCTCTCTCTCTCACACACACACACACACACACACACACACACACACACACACACACACACTTGTCCTCCAATACTGCAAAATGAATTAACAGTTTCAACAGATCCAGGCTCTGTTCTCCAAATGGTAATTTCAGGTGCATAGGAAGGTCAAAACACAGCCATAGCAACCAGGATACCATTTACTGATACCCACCACTTGCTGAAATCTGAGCCAAATATGTTAGACCTCACCTTTCATATTCACAACCTGGAGATATCTACCGTTTCCATTTTTACAGTTGATGATGTTGAAGAGATTAAGTAATTTGTCCTTAAAGACAGAGCAAGATTTGTTTGGTCACTAAACCCACATGCTATCTTCAACATTGCTACCTTTTACATGTTTAATATGAGCAAAACAAAATGGGGACAATGTCTTGAGAGGACCGAAGAAGAAGAGAATCCCTCTCAGGGAGGTGGATGACTCTCAAATCAACACAGTTTGTAGTTCTTGAAATCCCAGATCCTGCTCTGTGGCCTACCCCATGACTATTCTGCGCCTCGCTGTGATACCCCTTTCACTCCAGACATAACTCAGATCCATTTGCTACACATTTTCCTTGCATGTGCTCAGGGCCTGGTGTTGGTTGGAAAGCACACAATTGCTCTGGGAACCTACTCCATGATGCTTTCAAGGCCATCACCTGGTTCTCATTATTTCTCTCCCCAACTCAGCTAACAGACATGAGTGTTCTACCTAGGGAATGAAAAGTCTATGGGGAAGAAAACACAGTCACACCTACCATCACTCTGTTCTTCCCACTGCATTTTGGCTCTCCTGTCAGTGTGATGTGCAAGGAGATGAAGAGAAAATCCACCAAACAACATAACTGTTTTATTCACCAGAGCATTAAAGACATTTTCATTAATGCCCAGGTTAGTAACCAGGCTGATAGGTCCTTCTAGATTGGCAGTGCTCTGTAAAATAATTAGGAGGAAATGTTACTTGAGCAGGACTGGTCCTGTGGATGAGAATTACAGAGAGCCTGTTATAGGCCAAGTTTCTAGAAAATAATGCCAAAAGCCCAAATCACTACAAAAGAACAAATCAGAAAAGGAAAATCATGAAAGAGGTTCAGCTTCCCAGAAAAGATACAGGAAAACTGTGCTGTCTTGACAAAGACTGAGCATTTTGAGTTAAGTTAAAGTGAAACTAAGGGAAATGTTAGAAGATGGAAAAAAAATAGATAAGTTTCAAGCTGTAAAGACTGAATTGTATTGTAGGTGACTTAAAATTTCGAAGTAGTTTTGGGACTGGAGAGATGACTCAGGGTTAAAGAGCACTGACTGCCTTTGCAGAAGAACTAGGTTCAATTCCCAGCACCCAAATGGAGGCTAACAACCATCCATAACTCCAGTTCCAGGGGATCCGACTCTCTTCAGACCTCCACAGGCACTGCATGACATGAGTGTACCTACCTACATGCAGGCAATATACTCCTAAACAAAAAACAAAAATAATAAATAAAATAATAAAAAATTGAAGTAGTTTTAAATTGTCATCATGAGTAATCAAAAGATCTAGGAGAAATTACAAGGAAGAGATCATTTAAAAAGAAGGGAAAATATAAAAATTAATAAACTCAGTGGTAAAGGATACATTGGATTCCATACCTAACTACCTAGCACTGTTTTTTTAAACTCTATTGAATTTTTGTGATTTTCATATAATATAATTTGATGGTATTTAGATCTGCCTATTTGTACCTTCCCTTACTGCCCCCACCCAATTTAAGACAATCTATTTTATATATAATATATAATCTAATATATTATAATAAGATTATATATATGTATATATATGGCCTACAGAGTCTAATTTGTGTCCTCAAATGCCCTTCAGTGTGGATTGACTCATTGGAGCCTGGTCAAACTACCAAGAGGCACCTCCTTGAAAGAAAGTGACTCTCCTCCTCCCAGCAGCCATTGGTTGCCAATAGCTCCTTAGGTGGACCTGGGGTTTCTTACCAGCTTCCCCATGTCTATGAAGGGATTTTATCTGGTTTGAGCTTGCATGGGATTTGTGCATGTTGTTACCATTGCTGTGAGTTCACATGTGTAACTGACCAGCTCTCTGGAAAATTCCATTTCCTTATGGTCATCCACTACCTCTGGCTCGTATAATCTTTCCACCCCGTCTTCTGCAACAATCACTGAGCCTTAGGAGGCAGGTTTGATATAGTGTCATATTCAGATATAAGCTGTCTGTAGCCTCTTGTTCTCTGCACATTGGCCAGTTGTGGTTTTCTGGGTTAATCATCATCTACTGCAAAAGGAGATTTCTCTGGTGAGAGTTGAGAGTCTCATAGGGCTGGAAAGTGCTATGAATACCACCAAAAGGAAAAAACATCATCAACCTTATCCAGCTGTGACTCTTGTGAACTAAAATAGCAACTGTCCTGGCAAGATGTGCCCACTAGTGCCATAGTGGCACAAATATTATGGGAATAACTAACCACTTTCTAATTGGATTTTAGGTCCACTTCATAAGATGGAGCCCATACCTGACACTGATCTCAGAGCTAGGAACCTGAGGCTAGACAGGTTACAGACATAGGGGAGAGCCTAATACTAGTTCCCTACTAAGTAGTTATGGTATTAAACTGACTCCTAATGACTCCTAATGGATAAATATCCCTTCTCACCAGAAATAAAAGTAACCTTCAAGTTTTCCAATCATATGTTGTTCATTTCTTGACCTTTTAAATTTGTGTTTTCAAAAGATATCTTTTAAAAAGTGTTTTCAAACGCTCCTAGTGGCACTTTGAACAATTCTGTTTTTATCATTTAAATTTTTATTTTCTTTGAGAATTTCATGCATGAGTACTGTATGTACATCATTTCTGCCCCTTCATCTCCCCTCCAACTTCACCCATGTCCCCCTACTCCCTCTTAGTTTTGTGACCTCTTCTTTAATTTTTCTTACAATTATGTATATACACACACAAACACATGTATACACACACCACCAACTGAGTCCATTTGGTGTTGCTCATGTGTACATGTGTTTAGGGCTGACCACTTGGGATTGGATAATTGGACAAGGTGCTCATCTCTGAAGAAAACTGACTCTTTCTTAGCAGCCATCGATTGCCTGTCACTGTTCATCTAGGGGTAGGACCTTATAAACTTTCCCCTAGCCACATTGGCATGTCAACTGGTGTTGTCATTATGGGGGTTTTCTTTGGGCAACCAGATTGTTGAGATTTCAAAGGTGCAGGCTCCCTGTTATGTCTAGACTTTATCTAGCAGCAGGAATCCTGGTTTTCTGCTTTTACAATCTTTCTACCCCTCTTTCATGATGGTTTCTGAGCCTTAGATGTAGGAGTTGCATTGTAGAAGTATCAGTTGGGGCTAGACACCCCATGGTCACTTATTCTCTGTATTTTGAGGGTTGTAAATCTCTGTAATAGTTTTCATTTGTTGCAAAAAAGAAGCTTCCTTGATGAGGGAAGAGCTCTGTGGGTATAAGGATAGGTATTTAGAATACAGTTTGAAATTTTATTGATTTAGAAAATGGTAGTAATGGGGTCTCCTCTAGAGGCTATGACCTCTGCAGCCTCCAGTATATGGCTGTGTTTATAGTACCAGGCATAAGTTTCCACCTATTGAGTAGACCTTAAGTCCGATTAGATAAAGTGCTGCTACTGCACCATTGAAAGTATCTTGCCAAGCTGGAGATTGCTGTAGTTTGTAGGTTTTACAGTCGGGTAGGACTACTGATTGCTTTTCTCCCTTGGCAGCTTGAGTAGCATCTTCTGATACTGTGAGAACTGGTCCTCAGGGAGGAGGCCACCAGGTCAGTTCCAGACTGATTCCTCCAAGTCCTATGTCTGAAGTGTGCCATGTCTTCAGCAATAGGGTCTTATCTTCAACTTCTGGGAAGCAACCAAAGGTATTGACAATAGTTGTTATTGTTTTGGGAGTCTCTTAGACTCCCCTGACTAACAACTTTAAGGAAAGTTTCCCATGTATGGCAATGGAGAAATTTTGTTAGATAGCTCTTGAAGGAAGCATTATCACTCCCAATGGCATATGTCCATTCAAACTACATGCAATAGGGTCTTATCTTCAACTTCTGGGAAGCAACCAAAGGTATTGACAATAGTTGTTATTGTTTTGGGAGTCTCTTAGACTCCCCTGACTAACAACTTTAAGGAAAGTTTCCCATGTATGGCAATGGAGAAATTTTGTTAGATAGCTCTTGAAGGAAGCATTATCACTCCCAATGGCATATGTCCATTCAAACTACATATCAAATAAATTTGGCAGCAAATCTCAAAATTCTCAAATGTTCATTTTAATTTCTTTGGAAATTGATTTCAAGAAAATAACCTTAAGTATTCACACAAAGATGTTTTTGTAGTATTATATATAATCACAAAATGTAAAACAATCCCACTAAATGTTATCAAATTGAGGAATAGTAGAGCCATTCATAAAAGGTACCAAAACCTTAGAAGTACCTTTGCTATAATACTGCCTGTGAAAAGTTCAAGAAAAAATTTCTCTATAACTATAACCATCAAAATTTTATAGATAAAAATACCAGAAATAAAAATATTGAAATACTAGCAAGGATTGTACTAGTATGGTAAACTCTTGCTGACTTCATGTGGAATTTTCTTCTGCTTGCTATGCTTTCCTAAGTATAATTGCACTGCTTCATATTTGGGACAACAAAAGCAGCATTTCCAAAAAAATTAAAAATACTCATTGAAAGACTAGGCCATGCAAGCCATGAAGCAAACAAACCTTAGTTCTCATCTTTCGAAGAAGAACTGGGGGATGTCTAAAAAGGACTCATCATTAATAGACATAAATTCTTTTTAATATGAGAGACAACTCTCTTCAAGAGGATAGATAAGTAGATAGGTTATAGATAGATGGTAGATAGGAGATGATAGATGGATAGATAGATAGATAGATAGATAGATGATAGATAGATAGATAGATGATATGATGATAGATGATAGATAGATAGATAGTAGATAGATAATAGATGATAGGAGATAGATGATAGATAGGAGATGATAGATGATAGATAGATAGATAGATAGATGATAGATAGACAGATAGATGATAGACAGACATATAGATGATAGATAGCTAGATAGATGATAGATGATGATAGATGACAGATAGATAGATAGATAGATAGATAGATACATAGATAGATAGATAGATAGATAGATACATAGATAGATAGATAGATAGATAGATAGATAGATAGATAGATA
>NW_008340640.1:74877-75078 GCF_000622305.1 Nannospalax galili
GATAGATGATAGATAGGAGATGATAGATGATGATAGATAGATGATGATGATAGATAGATAGATAGATAGATAGATAGATAGATGATAGGAAATAGATGGATGATAAATATGATAATGATGACATAGATTTATGTAATTATACACACATATATATACATATATGCATACATACATGCTTATTTGGCCTTTTTTGATTTTTTT
>NW_008340640.1:77775-89534 GCF_000622305.1 Nannospalax galili
TCTTGTGCTTCCATATGAATCTTAGGATAGATCTTTCCAATTCTGTGAAAAATTCATGGGGATTTTGATTGGCATTGCATTGAATCTATATATGACTCTTGGTAGGATGGTCATTTTCACAATATTAATTCTTCCAATCCATGAGCATGGGAGGTCCTTCCATCTTCTGATGTCTTCCTCAATTTCTTCCTTTAAAGAGTTAAAATTTTCCTTGTAGAGCTCTTTAATGTCTTTGGTCAGGTTTATTTGGTCAGGCTTTTTGAGAGAGTCTCACTCTGCATTACAGGCTGGTCTAGAACTCACTGTTTTGTACAGGCTAGCCTGGACCTAGAGACAATCCTTCTGCCTTAGCCTCCTGAGTGTTGGCATTACAAGTGTCACATCTGGGAACACTATTTTGAAACATAAAATAAAAAAAAGCTGAGAAGAATTTCTGGCGTCAGGCTTTTTGAGAGAGTCTCACTCTGCATTCCAGGCTGGTCTAGAACTCACTGTTTTGTACAGGCTAGCCTGGACCTAGAGACAATCCTTCTGCCTTAGCCTCCTGAGTGTTGGCATTACAAGTGTCACATCTGGGAACACTATTTTGAAACATAAAATAAAAAAAAGCTGAGAAGAATTTCTGGCAATGAAATCAATTTCTTTCTAAAATATGCTGAAACATACACCGGGGGAAAAGAGCAGTCATTGGTGCAAGAGACAGGGCTAGAGTACCATTCTCTCACTCTTCTGGTCCACAGGGCATCCTATCAACAACCTTGTATTTGACTTCCCTTCTGAGAGTCTTCTCTGAGACCAGAGAGTTTCACTGAACTATTCAAACTCTTCCAACTGCATAATTTTATGAGCTGTATTAATTAACAAATAAAACAAATAATAAGCAAGCGTCCCTGGTAAGTTGATTTCAGTTCATGACTCTATTGAGACTTAATCATTTATTAAATGAAAAACAAATTTTAATTGTTGATATATTTCAATCAATTCTCCTTGACATTGTCTTTCCATAACTTCTTCTCTGTCTTGCTGATTAAGAAATGTGAAACGGGGATGACCTTTGATAGTAGTCAGTTTAAAAATAATCTTTGTTGTTAATTATAATAATCTCTATCTAGAGTCATTGCATATATAAAATGCTTGGGGAAGGTAAAGAAATATGCTATAGTGATAGATCTGCCACAAGACAGTATTTTCTTCTTTATATTTAGGCTCTGAATTGCAGAAAAAGGAGCATTTTTTATTTTGATTTCTCAATTCATGATAATTTTTTAAAATTTTATTATTTTTATTTTATGTGTATGAGTGTATTGCCTGCATATGTATAAGTGCACCCATGTCGTACAATGCCTGTTGAGATCAGAAGAGTTGGATTCCCCTGGAACTGGGGTTATGGATGTTTGTTAGCCACCCACGGGGGCTGGGAATTGAACCTAGGACCTGTGTAAAAGCAGGCAGTGCTCTTAACTGCTGAACCGTCTCTCCAGCCCTCATGATAATTTTATATATCACCCTATTTCATGTTGTTTCACATATCTGACCTTTATATCTTTTGATTTTCACCTAAAGATATTTGGATACTGTAATGTCTCACACAGGGTGATCATTATTGAAAGACTGGTATAATGGGCAGGGACAGCACCTTCTACCACTGTCAGAAACACCTTCCTACCATACCTTCAGAAACCCACATCAGGACAGAGCTCATCCTGACTCTACAAATAAGGAAGGAAATTCAACATAGGTAGAGAAGAGAGGACATAGGACTGGTATCATAGAGAGCCTGCCTGTAGGTACAGTCAGTAAGAGTTAGGCTGTTGCCTCTCAGATAAGTAGTCATCCAGGAAGGAACACATACATACAGGATAAAGAAAGAAAGTGTTCATTTCTGCAGAAAATCAAAAGGAACAAATGGATAGAGAAGAAATGTAGTACAATGAAGACTTTTCTGATGTAAACTTTGTCCACGAAGTTGTCCTCTAGGATCTTCTCCATCGTAGACTTTATTGAGAGCAAGAAGACCTGAGATGGAGTGGTTCTTTTCCTCTCTGGTTGAAAGTATCTGTTCATGAAATACATTTTAAACAGTAAGACTTTTTCTTTTGGTGCTGGAGATTGAACCCAGAGCCTCAAGCATTTTGGGCAAGCACTGTACCACTGAGTTATACCCTCAGCCCCGACTCTTTGTTTTTCTAAAGCATATGAATGAATGGGTCTTTGGGTTTACATTCTAGTGGTACTGGGTCACTTACACTGATAATATTTCATATAGTTAAGAAGTTACATTTTACAGAAATGATCTCAGCACCACTGTCCAAGATTTATTTCTAGCTATCTGTGGATCAAAGCAGGGGATGACAAGAAACCCTGAGTTTCTATATTGCTGAGTGCAAGACACCTCTAACTCACAAGAAGTCTCACTAAATGTTACTCTCCATCCCATACTGAATTCCAAATAATTCTGGTTGAATGGGCAAATGCTGTATGGAGGTAGAAGAAAGTTTGACTTACACATTATGACCTTGTATGTGTGCCTACTTGTTTGCATTCTTCCTCTGAAGTTTAAAGGTACTTTAGCATCTGGAATATGCTTACTCAGGCACTGCCTCTGGGGGATCAAAGATGGAATGAAGAGAAATAGAGATTCTACTTGAAGAATGCTGGTCTGAAATGCATTGCTAGTATGCTGTTTTATACAAATATACACATCTCCTCTCCCCTAAAACAATGGGGTGCTGTTTTTAAGATGTTAATTATGCCACATTTTCGTGTTGGCCTGTTGTCTATTTTCTTAGTACATTAATGGAGAAGACATGACTCTACTTTCAGCCCAAGGATGAAGGCTCAAATCCATAAGGTTTTGCCAGAGAAAGTATAAGCAAGCTTTTTAGAAACATGGCTGTGGACCCTAGAAGCAAGAGGAGATCTGTCCTCTTCGTCCGGACTAAGACAGCATCAGTTGCACCTGAATGATTCTATTGGCCTGTAAGATACAAGTATTGAAGTTGGTGATTTGATGCACCACAGTTTTGTGTAAAGGGAAAGGAATTAGTTATTAGACAATAATGTGCATTAATCTATACAATAGTTCCCTATAGACAAGAGAACTTGCTATGAAATATATTTTAACATTTTAATATATTTTCTTTGATGGAAAATAAATGATACATATTTATAAATATATAGAGATTGAAGTGTACCATACATAATGTATCTTTTCATATGAATATATAATGACCTATATAAAACAACATAATGAATATATATGTCAAATATATAATGTTTATTTAGCTATGTACTAGGATCACATATCTATGTGTAAACTGGTTATTTGCCTTTCCACCATTACTATTATCATCCAGAAGTATTTCATAAGTAGAGTTGAGACTTTCACCAGCCTAAATTCTTCACCGATCTCTCTTATACTACTTCCTGAACTCCAAAAGACAGGAAGCCACATTTATGGGGACCCCATTCTGTGACAGAAACTAACTATACTTAGAAATTTAGGTTTGTTATTTTAGCCCACTTTCATGATTTACTTACATGATACATGCCGTTATCCTTATTGTACAAATGAGGAAATCAAGGAAGAAAAAATTCAAGTCACCTCCAAGATCATTCAGCTATGCTTAGAACCCAACATTGAATCTATATGACTTAATATTACTGCTACATTGCTACATTATACAACAGTTATTCAATGACTATGTAACCTCTAACAGCTAATAAAATTCAGCCACTCATCTTTTCTTTCAAAAAAAAATTGTACGTTTAGACACAGCATTGGGATTCCTTAGAGGGTGTGATACATACCTGCTGCAGTATGCCGGAAAGAAAATTCTAAGTCATTGCAAAATTTTTGAACAAAATGAGTGAGTAGATTTAGGTTAAAGTGGGTGTGTGTTTAAAACAAAAATGATAACAAAAAGATGGATTGAGGCTGTAGGAGAGAAAGGATTAAACTGCAGGGCAAGGTCTTAAAGGAGAGGACAGGACACAGAAGAATCAGAAGGGAATCACCATAGAAAGAGGGCATATCCTAATTCTGAAGGACATGAATAGAGCTGAAAGCCAAGAAATTCTTGGGTGTGGAAGGGAGAGAGTGGACAGGATCTTTGGTATGGGAGGCCTGGGTCACTTATAAAAAAAGTAGTTGGGTCAACTGTGCAGAGAGAACAAAAGAATTTGAAGTGTATGGAGGAAAACAACTTAGCTCAGTGTTTCTGGGACTAGGTTATATAGAAAGAAAGGGCAGCATGGGGAGAGGTCAAGATTCTGTGTCATCTTAGTAACCAAGCCGTCAGGACCCCATTAACCTCCTATAGCTAAGCTTTCCCACAGGCAAAGAGACTGGTCCTAATCACAGTGCACTCTCTATAACATCTCTGCTCATCACCACTATGACTCTGGCTTTAGCCATCTGTTCTGTATCTGTGTTTACCCCTAAAACTGAGCCACTAGATGGAATTCAATTCCATGTCCTCAGTTCCTAGCATGTAGTAGACCCTCAGTGAATGTCTGCTGATGGATGTTCACTCATGATAGAAAATCACAGGGGAAAAGGGTCTCACCTGCAATGCCACCACACAGCAATGTGTCATAATGAGACTGGAGAAACTTCACTCCCAACAAGATCACATTCCTTAGTTTGAGCACATGAGGAGGAATCACAGTTCATGTGATTGTTGTCTTTCATGGATAGGAAAAAAGTTTGGGATTTACTGATAGACATGCTTTCACAGGCCAGTGAGGAGTTTGGAAAGGGCAAATGTATCTACTTACTTACTGGTGGGTTGAGACAAAGGTAACAAATTGGAAAGGAGGAAACAGAGTTTCTAATGCTACAAAAGACACATTTGGTAGGCATGGAGCAGGATACAATTATGACACAGACCATAATACTAAACACTAAGCTTTATGAAACATTTAAAGGATGATTTATCTTGGTTAAGAGCTTGAGAAGGAAATTATTCATATGAGACAACTTGTACTGGAATTTCATTTCGAGGTCTTCTTTTTAAAAAATTACATAAAAGTTGTGTTTTATTGGAACAGACATTTACCATCACTGAGTATACAATTAGAACATCCTTCTGTCTAGACTGATCACTGCCAGAGGACACACAGCACACTTTTTGGTGATTCTGACACAGCCTCTGACAGGATCTTCCACACATGGCAAAAACAAAAAAATGCACTGATTTTGGGATTTGGTGACAGATAAGCAAGAATCTGGAAGACCTGGGTTGCATTCTTGGAGGACTCTATCCCATTAAGATGTGACATTTCCTGACTGAAGACCTTGTCCTCAATGTTAAGGTCAGCATCTCTCTGTTGTACCTCATTGGTTTCTCTCACCTTGAATCTTCACCTTTGTTTGAAGCAAAGCCCCATTGCCTAAGTGAGCACTAGGCCCAACCTATCCCTGGTTTACTCCCATCCTAATACATCCCTTCTTTATTAAAATCTTTTATTATTTTTATTTAATGCATATGAGTGTGTTGCCTGCATGTATGTAAGTGTACCTGTGTCATGCAGTGTCCCCAGAGGTCAGAAGCGATCATCAGATTCCCCCTGTAACCTAAGTTACAGATGATTGTTAGTCACCAAGTGGATACTGGGAACCAAACCTAGGTCTTCTGCAAGAGCAGTGAGTGCTTTTAACCACTGAGCCATCTTTCCAGTCCCAACAATACATCCCTTCTTTACCACAGTCTTTCTTTAAGATGTCTGTCCACTCCTCAAAATGCTAAATCAGTGGCACACAATCAAAAGTCATTTCCTGGTGCTTCTCTGCCAGGATTAAAAACAGCAAGGTGAAGATGAGGGGTAGGCTGAAGTAGGAGGCATTCTTTTCATTCTTTGTATGCGTGTGGAGGGGATGTGTATGCATGTGTATATGTGTGTATGTATGTATGTGTGAAGGTGTACACACCTATGCATGTGTGTGAAGACGTGTGTGTGTGAAGGTGTACACACCTATGCATGTGTCTGAAGACGTGTGTGTGAAGGTGTACACACCTATGCATGTGTGTGAAAACGTGTGTGTGAAGGTGTACATACCTATGCATGTGTGTGAAGACATGTGTGTGTGAAGGTGTACACACCTATGCATGTGTGTGAAGACGTGTGTGTGAAGGTGTACACACCTATGCATGTGTGTAGATGTGTGTGTGTGTGTGAAGGTGTACACACCTATGTATGTGTGTGTGTGTTTGTGTGTACACACCTATGCATGTGTGTGAAGGCCAGGTTGACGCTGACATCAGGAGTTGTTTTTCTGTTGCTCTCAACCTTAGTTTCTTAGACAGTCTCTCGCTGAACCCAAAGCTCATTGATTGGCTAGACTGACTGGCAAGTGAGCTCTAAGGATCCTCCACCTGTCTCCAATCCCCAGTACCGGGATTACAGATGCCTGACACAGGGCCTTTAAGTGAGTGCTGGTGTTCCAAACTCAGGTCTTGATCTTGTGCTGCAAGCTTTGCCCACTGAGCTATCTTCCCATCCACTCTTCACTCTCCTCTAAAGCCCCTCCTACGGGTTCTTGTTTTTGTTGTTATTTTCTTTTTGCATCGCCATACTAGCTTAGAAAGAAGAAAACAGTCCAAACATTTTAGCTTACATTCTTACACAGAGACTGTCATCAACATATTTGATGACAGACTTTCTTTTCAATGATAACTTTGCCCCTTTTCTCTAGATCACAGATAATCACAAACAGAGTTGGTGCTGGATTTTTTTTTTTAATGGTTGCAAATCTCCAACCCATGTGATAAAAGATGCTGACATTAATATTCTGGTGTGCAAGCTAATTCCTTCAGCCCAGCTGTGAGGCAGAGGCTCTGTGACCGAGGTGAGACTGCCGCAATGTGCAGCGTGTGCAGGGTCCTCTGAAAGGCTGATCTGTTACTTGCACCTTGTGCAAATTGCGGCAGCTTGACTGTTTCCATGGGTGCGCAGAAGGAGCTCTGTTCAATTTACCGGCTGCCTTGAAAGGTTGAGAGACAGTCCAAGCTTTGACTATTAACTATTTATGACCTATCAGTTTCTAGACTTAATCCACGCTTGAACCCTCCAGCATTAGTGCATGATTACTTACTTATGTAGGAGAGATGATCAAATGTAATGCCTTTAGCTTCCATGTCTGCAGTATGTTCATTAAACAGATCTTCATGCTGCTTCAGACCCCATCCAGCAGCCCAGTGTTAATAAGCATCACTAGTTTATGTTACAAAAACTTCTCACAGAGAAAAGGAACATCTGCCCACCTGGTTATTTTCAGGATATAACAGCAACTAACCCTATACATTCATCCCTTGGTATCCAATGGGGATAGGTTTCGGGACCCTTAAAAATATCAAAATCTGTGTATGATCAAGTCTCTGGTATGAAATGTTATAGTATTTGCATATAATCAACATCCGTCCTCCTATATCCTTTAAAGATTTAAAGATTTATTTTATTTCTTTTTAATTGTGTGTGTAGCTATGTACATGTGTACATGTGCATGTATGATATGTGTGTATAGATATGTACATGTGGGCACATGAAGACCAGAAGAGGGCATCAGATCCCCTGGAGCTGAAGTTACAGGTGGTTATGAACTGCCTCATGTGGGTGCTGATAACCAAACTACAAGAGAAATTTATGCCCTTAACCACTGAGCTGTCTCTCCAGCCTCCTCCTGTATACTTTAAGGCATCTACAACACTAGTAATACCTCATACCATAGTTATTAACCTGAATTGTTTAAGGAATGTTAACAAGAAAAAACATGTACATGTCCAGTACCAGGGGAATTTTTTCAGCATAGTCTGTCAAATCCATGAATTTGAAATCTATGGAGATGGAGGAACAATTTTTCCCCACATCATTGTTTAGTTATTCCTTGTATGTGATCTAATTTTCCCATAGAGACTTTCAAGTCATGCCACTTTCCTTGAATCTTTATTGGCTTCCAACCACAAATTTGGGGAAGACACAACACTTGTTGCATGTGAACTCCTAAACACAGTATCCAACATGCAGTTGATGCTCCATAAAACCTTATTGAAAAAGGAATTTCACCCATTTTTGATTCAAGAAAAGACAATCTATATAATTTGAGCAAACACTCTTTTTCTACCTAATCTTCTTGTCCTTGGGATCAACTTATAAACTCTCAGAATTCTGCCTCAGTCCTGCCTGTACCCAAAACAAGGTCCTTCATAAATAGCTCTTCCTATGGCACCTCTACATCCCAAGAGCACCTTGTACTACAGTGAACATGAGCCTTCTAGTCCCTCTGCTGAGAATCCGTGTCTGTGTTCTACCTGGAATATCTTCCCTTCTCATAGAAACTCAATGCTGAAGACTTTCCTGACCTGCTCCAAAAACTCAGCCACTCCCTTGGTGTCTCCAGGGTGAACAATACACTTGTTTTATTGCTATTATTTGTTCAAATATCTTTCCCCCTGCCAGATGTAGTCCTTTAGCAAACAGGGTTTAACTTATCTTTATAGCTCAATGTTTAACATACTCAGTGTGATAAATGAATGTTTTTGAAGTAGAAGCATGCATGTCTTTGCATCTATTTCTAGGATAATACTTTTTCTCTCCACACTCACACACCCCATCTCACTGAGCTGTGCTGTCATTCCTATTTACCTCCCACGGGCTACTTGGCCATGGGCTTCTATTCCTGACAGCTCTTACTCTGATTTTGACCTTTTGGATTTGCTTCAAGAACTTGACAGAGATTTATTAATTATACTTGGTCATCTTACTAAACTTTTTAAAAAATATTATACTTATTAATTTTATGTGTATATTTCCTGCATGTATGCAAGTGTACCTGTGTCATGCAATGCCTGTGGAGGACAGAAGAAGGTGTTGGATACCCTGGAACTGGAGTTACAGACAGTTGGTAGCTGCTATGTGGGTGCTGGGAACTGAACCCAGGTCCTCTGCAAGAGCAGCCAATGCTCTTAACTACTGAGCCATCTCTCTAACACCTAAACTTTTCTTTATTTGAAAGGGAGATGTGTTGCCAAGAGGTACTGCAAGATAAAATAAAAAATAGTAACAATCCTGAGATAATTTAGCTCTTTCCAACTAACCCAGACTAAATTGTACTGAACATCTCTCAAGATGAAGCTACTGCCCAAAGAAATTTAGAGTCCTAGAAAGAAAGAATCTGTGGAACTCATACCTGGTAGTATTGACAGGGCCAAAAACCTCATGGCTGGCTGGACCTAGGGGAGAAACTAATACTATCATTCTGCTAAGTAGACATATTAATAAACTATCCTCTAAGTTCTTATCTTTATACCCATAGATTAGTGCATATTTCAACCCTCACCAGAAATGTTTCTTTTTATAGCAGATGGCGATTTATACAGAGATCCACAACTAGTCAAGATACAGAGATTAAGAGACTGTAGAGTGTCCAGCTCTAAATGAGACAGCTATACCACACCCTCTTCCCCCAAGGCTCAGAAATCACTGAAGAAAAGGGGTGGAAACATCCTAAGAGTCAGAGGTGGTAAACGTTTGTAGTAAAAGAGCATTTGCCAGACTTGACAGTATTATTGCACATACGGACTATAATAGCTGTGACTGCTTGCACAAGACCTACACAAGATCAAGCCAACGAAGATAACTGCATGGATTGGGGAGGGACTCATGAATTCCCAATCCTAAATGGAAGAGCTGTTGGCAATTGATGGCTCCTAGAGGAAGGTAAGAGTTAACTTTCTTCCAGGATATGGCCTCTGAGACGCTCCCCCTGAGAGGCTCTAGTAGATGGTTCTATGCCTACATACAACACAGCAACACTAAGTGTATTCAGTGAGTTTAAAAAGAAAGAGAGCACATGAAGTTGGGGAAGAAAAGTGTGGCAGGGTTAGGGGAGAATTTGGAGGGGAAGGAAAGAGGCGTATTTGATCAAAACACATTATATGCATATGTGAAATGTGAAATTCTCAAAAAATAAAAAGAATCAAAGGCAATATAGAGGGTGCATTCATAAAGCTACAACTTTTCAAATAGTACGCTGGAAAATGGGCAATGAAGAGAAAGCAAACAAAAGTGACCACCCGGTAGGCTAGTTCGATGCTTGTAGGTCAAGTTTACACCAGAAAAAAGGTCTGGTAATCCATGCAGAAGACTTTTCCTCTGAGCATCTAGTGAAAAGGAAAACAGGTTCTTTTAACAAGGATGACGACTTAGAAGAGTGTAGATTGGTTATTGTATTTATTTCTGATAAATCTGAGTCTTAGCATTGCCACTTATGGGTGAAGGGCAGGAGGTAACAAACATAGCTGGGATTTTGCGTTTCTGTCTTTGTTTTAATGGATCTTAGGAGACAGAATGGCTAAGAGAGAAACTTTGAAGTCACACAGCATAGGGCTAAGTCCTGGTTTAGTCCTGTTAGTTGAATGAACGTAAATATATTAACAAAGAGCAACATCCACATTTTGAACATATGGACGGTAATGACACCTACCCTACAGCTTGGTGAAGAGGATAAAATGAGATGATGAGGCTTATGATGCTTTTAGTACAGTAGCTGGAATGTGGTGGTAAAATTCTCAGCAGATATCATCTATTCATAAGAATTTTATTTCCATATTCAAATGGCTCAGATTTATTTTTATCTCCAACAAATATTTGAGATCACTGTAATTATTAGTTGAGTGAAGGTCCCCAGAGGTGCTGTATTAAAAGCATGGTCCTCAGGTTGGCACTGTTGGGGAATAATGAAAAGGTTGAGAAGTAAAACCAATTGAGAGTTCACAAGGTCACTGGGTGTGTGCCCTCAAATGGGGGTGCAGGAAGCTGTCCTGTCCCTTCTTTTTGTACTGGCTCAAGGTTAAGCACTTGCTCTTAAACATGGTCCTGCCATGAAGCATGTCCCTCAACAGTGGCCCAAATTAATGGGTAAGCCCAATCTTAGTCTTGACCCTTCAGAAATATGAGCCAAAATAAATCTCTCTTTATAAGTAGTCTGTGTCTAATATTTTGCTATAATAGTATAAACCTGGCAAATAAGCACTGAAGGGGAGTGTTCTATTTATTAATACCCTGTAAATCTGCTTGCATCCACTTTCAACATAGGTATTTTTATATTATGCAATGCTATAAAGATGTTAGAGATAGGTTAGATATAGATGGGGAAGCAGATAGATGACATTATCTGAGAGCTGAGGTGCAGATAACTAAAATAAGGGAAAGCAGTAGAAAGAAGAAACTGCTGCTGTGGAAATAAGGAGAAGGTTCAGTTGGTCAAGAGTCAAGCAAGGAACTCATTTGCCCTCATCACTGCTGCTCATCTAGCATCAGTCCACTGAGCTGATGGGGATCCCCTAAGAGACTGTTCTTGGGCTCCTCTCTTTCTAGAACAAGCTAACTTCTGGTCTCCTGACAAGGCTCCTTAAATGAGGTCATATCTAGGCCAACTTTCCATTTCTCAGATTTAAACAGTATCATGAGCTTAATAGGTATAGGTATATATAAGTCGTGTGTGTTATATACTAGTAAATGAGCGGATGGAAGAAATGAAGGCATCTCAAAAACCGTATGTAAGACAGAGCTCCAAGATCAGAGTGACAGGTGGGAAAAGGACATAGAGACTTCTATAAAGTGTTCTGGAAACAAAACTTGCTCTTAGCTGTTTAGGAGAGAATTAGCTGAAGACACTCTACATGAATATGGTCCTTATAGTTGGGAAGATCTCAACAGAGAGAGAGAGAGAGAGAGAGAGAGAGAGAGAGAGAGAGAGA
>NW_008340640.1:89584-94327 GCF_000622305.1 Nannospalax galili
GCTAAGATGATGTCTTTCAAGTCAAATATTTTCTATTTGAGGACCAAGGAAAGGATTCAGCTACTAACAGAAGGAATAGAGTTGTAATGTATTATGATAGTTTGACAATATTTTGAGTCAAAAGAACTTTTTGTTCAGTAGCCAAAGCTGCAAGGATTTATAAAAAATGTGTAAAATGTTATTATTAATGGCATAGGTAGGTAGGAAGCATACAAATAATGAGCCCTTAATTGTGCTATTTTAGAACTCTATTATATTTTAAATGGCACTAAGTTTTTGTTATGCTGTATGCCAATTCTTTTAAGTCAAGGTACAATAAATTACCATAATCAAGGCTGAATTACTCCATTAACATAAAGTAGATGGATTTAGTTTTACTTTCCTTACGTCCAGGAGGTTGAGTTAAAATTATAACCGAAGAAATAGACAACAGCTGAAAACAAGTGATTCTTGGAGGAATGAGTGGCTGACAAGATTCAGAGAAGATGCGTCAGTGCAGAGCCCAGCAGAACACATGTTGCCTGATCTTGACTTTCCCAAAGAACCTCTTCCATCATTTCCCTTACGTTCTCAAAACCCTCAGTAGCTCATCAGTGCCTATGAGATAAAGGTAAGTATCATGGCCTGACATTTGACGGTGTAGCCTGACTCCTGTGGACCTGGACTAGGACAGCTCTCTTTATAAGAACCCGCTCTACTGCTACTGAAGTTTGCTAGGCCTGACATTTCTCGACAAATAAGTAACATATGGCTCCAGAAAATGAGAAGATGACTAAGATCCAACACTGTAATTTCTTACCATGATGGAAGTTTGTCTAAAACAGTAGCTACTGAGCACTGTATATGACCAGGGACATTGAGGCATTGTGTGTTTATATTTATTTAATTTTAATTGCATTTAAATAATAACATTTGTTTAATACTATATGGGACCACACAGATCGAGAGTATCCTGGGGGATTTTGCATATAAGCTTTAAGCAACTGTTTTAGTGATCTATTACTGTATAACAAAACATTCTGTAAGTCAGTGGCTTAGAGCAACAAGAAAAAAATATTTATTCATTTTTTTTCTTGGTGAGGCTAAGCTAAATGGTTGTTTTGTTCAACGTGGTGTTTGCTGGGACTGGGAAATCTAAGATGGCTCCTTCAGTCGGCCATCTGGTACTTCAGCTGTGATGGCTGAAGTAGCTGTGGGCTGGCTGGGTATCTCTTCCTTCAAATTCTCTTCCAGTAGTATGCCTGGGCTTTCTTGCAAAATGGAAGTCTTAAGATAGTTGGGCTTTTTACATAGAGAAGGCTTCTATGAGAGCCACTGGAAGCTTCCAGGCTTCCTAAGGCTAGGCTCAGACAAACACCACATCACTTCTTTCACATTCTATTAGTTAAAGCAAGTCAGGTGGCCTTGATTCTGGGGCAGCAGACTAGGCCTGACCCTGTTAAGCCCAGAATGGTATGAGAGAGGAGAAAGAATTGTAGCAGCCATCTTAGACTATTGTTGGTGGTCCATCAGTGTTCACAGCCCATCCCCAGAGCTGGTAAACGAAAAGCAACTCAAAGCACAAAGTAGACTTTGTAAAGATAATAATAAAAGAGAAAAGACAGGAAAGTAGAAAATTGAATCAACACTAAGATCTGTGAAAGGAATGCATTATCAAAACTACGAGAAATCATGAGGTGATCACCAGCCAAATGGGAGAACACAGCTATCTACAGAGGTTTGTTTCATGGATGAACACTGATATTTCAACATAGCATAGGGACCAAGTTGTGCCTCTGGTCCAGCTCACAGGCTCTTCAGCAATGACCACCCTGACCCTTACTTAGGACAGTCATCTCCCATACCTTTAGACTTAAGAGTCCCTTAAACAGATTTGAAGAAACCCATCAGCTGCAAACTCCTCAAAGTGAGCTGCAAATCCAGACAAGCAGCTGCACACAACTAGAGGTGCCTGTTAGAGCTTCTGCCTTAAGGGCTCATCCCATTCCACAAATACAATCAGATATCCATGCAGCAGGGCCACCCTAACCTCTCAAATCTGCAGAAATAACAAAGCACATAGGAAAGAAAGGCTGGTAACCTTGTTGGAACTGAGTTTTACCAAGTGTTGATCCATTTATCATTAGAGCCAAAGTTTCCTTCCTACAACAATGGTGCTGGAAGGCAACAGACAAGGCAAAGACAGAGCAGCAAGGCTGTGCTGGGGCTGGGGGACCTTGGACAATGATCTCTGACTTTCTGATTCTCATGCACACAGTAAAGATCGTTGTATCGATACTGTAAGGCTGTCACAGAGAAGCAAACATTAAAAGCCTGGCTTCTATTCCTTTGCCTTCAGCCTGAGTTTCCTCGCTCTCTCTCTTAGGATAATGAGTGGAGACAATCCAATGCACATGTCAAAGGGGTTATTAAAATGATGAGTTTCAGGGCTGGAAAGATGACTCAGCTATTAAGGGCATTGGCTGTTCTTGCAGAGGATCAGGATTCAGTTCCCAGCACCCATATGGTGGCTAACTCTGGTCTATAAATCCAATTCTGGTTACAGGGGATTCAATGCCCTCTTCTGACCTCTGCAGGCATTGTAGAACATGTGTGCACTTACATACATGCAGACAATACACTCACACATGAAACATAAAATAAAATTATGAGTTTCTGAAAATAGTCTGAAAAGCAAACACTGTAGTTACAGTACGATGTCTTCTGTGAGAGAGATGATCTGAGAAACTTAGTGGTATATCTATAATAAATATATGTCATCATAATTTAGGTTGTTTTCAATGGCATTCCTTATTTTAGAGAGGTTTAACCTTAGCTGTGTTTCATCTGAAAAAGTGAACTTTATCAGTCAGTTTTTTTTTAATTAACTTACCTAAGTCCTATGAGTTTGATCTGGCATAAATATACGTGGGAATATGAATGTCAACTCATCCATCATCACAGTTCTCAATGTATTGGTTAGTCAAATGTCCTTGGCAGCCTACTGTGTACTAGCAGACCAGAGGGGACAAAAGGGCATTAAAATTTCTCAGAGAATCCATGTTCTCATTGGAGGAAAAAAACACAAGATAACCAACAATGCCAAACTGGGTGATGTATTCCACATCAGTGATAAAGATCACACTGCAGGAAGTCAGAGGCAGCACAGACCCATTGTACAGTATGGCAGGGCTCAAGAACAGGACCTTGTATTGGGACAGCAGTGACAGCATGTGGAAAAAATGAGAGAGAAAGAAATTGCATTGCTGGAAAGGTAGATGCCAAGAGCTGGGTTACAAGGGGATTGCGAGACTTCACACAGACATGATGAGAGTGTGACTCTGTTGGGGATGTGCATTGCCCTCCAGCACCATGAGAAGAACAGGAAGCAGGCCACCCACCCTCGCACAGGTTCCAGCTAGAAAACATTAGGGAAAAGCACACCAAAAATTCTGGGAACATCTGAATTTATCAGCTCCCCACGGTCGCCTTTCATTTATACCTAAATTTTACTTTACAATGACTGCTTCTGCTTCATGCGGGTCACAGAACAGTGGTCCTAAAACTTTGTGCATTGGTGATCTGCAATTTCCTGTTGAGCTGAATTGGAAAATAATTGACTCAACCTGCATTCTGTAACTTGCCTTGCTGAATTCTATCAGAGAGGTTTCCAACAGCTGTTGCATGTCAGCCCCTCTCCTAGATATGTGATTTCTAATTCCCTTTGCCAAATATGGAAACCAGATAATGACCAGAAGTTTGTAGATAAAAAGAAAGGCAAAACACCTAAAGTTAGTAAATGAAATATTAAGCATAAATGTTGGCCTCATTAATTAATAAGGGTATCAAAATGTGTGTAGGTCACCTAGAGTTCTTTTATTTATTTATTTTTTTATGTGTATGAGTGCTTTGCCTACAGGTATATAGGTGCACCACGTATATGCAAAGTCCACAGAGGCCAGAAGAAGGCATCAGATACCCTGGAACTGGAGTTACTGACAGTTGTTAGCCACCGTATGGGTGCTGGGAACCAAACTGGTGTCTTCTGGAAGAGCAGTCAGTGCTGTAAACTGCTGAGCCATCCCTTCAGCTCATGATCACCTGGAATTCTGAGTAGACTGATATCACAGATGTGATTCGGGAAGTGACTGGGGATCTCCTCCCTCTACCTCACCCCACAACCCCTGGCTAACTATTGCCAGCCTAGAAGATCTAGAACTTACATTTAGAATTGTGGACTCCTGAGCACCCACTCTCTCTCAGTCTGAGCAGACGAATTGACTAAATGTTTACACTTGAACTTCTTTGAACACTAACTTCTGCTTTTCAGTTTGTCGTGTCAATTTGTCTGAGCATTGAAATGGAAAACTGAATAGTTATTTCAAAAGTACAGATGGAGCCCCTTGTTTATAGTATAATTCTTTACACCAAATGGAACTGCAGGAGGTTCAAAATTTGTAAAGGTCTTCCAAAAATCCAAACACATTATTCATTTCAACAAATCTGACAATTTTTTAACTACATAAATTTTTGAACAATTTTTTTTAGTTCATTGGTGTTAACTGAGGTTAATTTGAAGATATCACTACATTCCAAACAAAGTAGTCGAATTCCAGAAGGCAGTATATGTCAATGGACCCTTCTATACGGAGTGAAGAAAGAAATTACCTGTAAGTATGTGTGCTTAAGAAAAAAAAATCATAAAATTTTAAAGAAATTTAGTATAGTTCGTTTTATACTTACCAGATAAATGCTTTTAATTAA